>NC_054829.1:32097706-32400736 GCF_018345385.1 Vulpes lagopus
TCTCAAAGTTCACAAAATAGGCAGTGATAGGACCTAAAAGCCTAAGAAAAGTATGTGAGAATTTGTTTACTTCTTTTATTTTTTTTTAGAGAAAGATAGAGAGCAAGTAGGGCAGAGGGCAAAGGAGAGAGAATCTTAAATAGGCTCCACATCCAGCGTAAGCCTGATGTGGGGCTTGATCTTACGATCCTGATCTTGGCCAAAAATCAAGAGCCAGATGCTTAACTAAGCCACCCAGGCATGCCAATTTTTTCCCCTATAATTGGGAAATAAGGCTGCCATTACTTGATCTTAAAGACAAAACATCCAGATCATAGAACACCAGACTTCTGGGGCAGTACAGTTTGAGACTGCCAACTGCACCCACACGTATCTTCACAGTGGCCTCCCACTGACTTTTACATCTTTACACTACCTACAGGATCCTCTATGATCTGGCCACTGCCTCTCTCCCATGTTCTCTCCATTTTACAGTTGAAGGAATGGAAACACAGATTAAGTAACTTGTTCTGTTATATACTGTGAACAAGTGATAGTCAGAATATGAACCTATGAAGTTTGGATCCATAGTCTGTGCTATTATGCATCAGGCTGTATTTTCACTGTTTTGATAAATATATAAGTTACAAACAGCTTTTTTTTTTTTTTTTTCAAACAGCTTTTAAAAAAAGGTAACAGTAATATACATATTCAGTGCTAAAGTATGTACTTTAGCAAGATTAATGCAAGCTTTCATTACTTTTAAAAATATTTTATTTATTTATTCATGAGAAAGAGAGAGAGAGAGAGAGAGAGAGAGAGAGGGGCAGAGATACAAGCAGAGGGAGAAGCAGGCCCCATGCAGGGAGCCCGATGCAGGACTCGATCCTGGGACGCTAGGATCACGCGCTGAGCCAAAGGCAGACGCCCAACTGTTGAGCAACCTAGGCACCACAATGCAAGCTTTTAATACTAATCTATCCTGTTTAATAAAAGTAAAGCAAAATTTAATAATAGCAGCAGAAATGCATTTCTTTTATACCTTGACAAAATAGGGATTTAGCAAATAAAGGGCAGTAGACATTTCAATGGCTAGAATTACCCAAGAAACAGCTGAGCTGGTTGTTTCATTCTTAAACAGGGCTTTTTTCCCCCCTCTCTCTTTTGGAGGACTGTCGTCAAATATCTGTATGTAAAGCACTAACGTTCAAGAGCTAGAAGTTTTAAACTGAATATCAAAGTAAATGATGTCATAGAAATGTGTTTAACAGTTTTAAAAGATTTAACAGGGACTAACTAACCACATTTACTTACCAGGTTTATTCAAACAGTAAAGCTGATTAATTTTGGGGAAGTAAGACTTAATTTGATGATTAAAGAACACAGGCAATTTTGTAAAGGAACCCTGATGAGAGATATGAATGTTATTGCTTTAAGAGGTACCAATCTCTTTACAATACATAGCGTACAAAAAGAACACAAGCGATGGTATGTTATTTGACATAGAAAGTAGCTAAGAATTACAAAACACTCTAGACATGGATTCCAGGCCTTGCTCTCCTACTTACTAGCTGTAGTTGCTCGGGAAATGCATTCCCATTAAACTGTAATTTCTAGTCTGTGTCATGGACCTCTCAGACCTCTCCTCTCTTTGGAGAGTAACAAATGAGATTAAGAAATATGGAAAAAATTTGAAAAGTGTAATGTGCTATACACATATGACATTAAAAAGCAAAGTGGGTATCATTGCCGTTTTGTAGCTTCATTGGTTAAACAATTATTTTTGCAGTATTTATGTACTAAGCACTACTGACACTTAAAGATTCTTACTTAAGAAAGTATAGAGCGGGAAACAAACTAGTAAGCAAATACTTTCGATATAAAGTACTCTGAAAGGAGTAAGTGAAGCAATCAATTAAAAGGGAACCAAGGAACAGAAATATTAAATGACTTTCTCAAGGATAAATACTTAGTAAGTACCAGAACAGGAACTAAAACCAAGTCTTCTGATATTAATTGCAGAATACCTTTAACCCAGAAGGCCTCCGTATGTGAGAGTACTAAAATACAGTATGTGTTCTTCCACACAAAATATCTGTGTTTCAATAATAGATTAACTGAACTCCAAGCTAATTTCAAATACCCTGCATTGTCAGTAATTTTGCCTGGTCAAAGGGTAGGTTGGACTTCTTTCTTAAGCCAGTGCATGGTCAAGTAACCCCAACAGATCCGGGGAGTCCCCATCACTTTACAAAGTTAAGTGTGTTATGTGATAGAGATAACTCGTGATAATTCCCACTTGGCTCAAATGTTTCTGGGGAACGTTCTCTGCATGCTAGTTTTTAGTAGAGCAGTGCTACGCAAATAGGCTCTCAAACTATTTCACCGTAGTTAAAATAGAAAGCACCAATCTACAAATATCACTCTTTTTGAGATCTTAGGAGAATAATTAACTGTCACTTGGCATCAGACCAACTCAGAAGAGGCAGTAAAGCTCTATAGAATTCACGAACTGCTGAAAAGACACATAATCACAAATTTTTTTTTTCCTTGATAACTTCAACTGGTAGAAAAACCAACACTGCCTTGTTACAGCTTTTCTCCAAGAAACAATGTTTCTTGTTTAATGAAGCAGCCTAAGTTTGACGAGTAATAAAAAAGGCCTCAGGCTGAATACGTATAACTCCCAAATTCCCTTATCTTTTTAGTTATGCTTAACCTTTGGAGCTACAGCTTGTCTTTTCTCATTGGTGCTGAGATACGGCAAATTGACACTAAGAATAGTAAACTCTTCAACGGTATGTGTTAGTTTCGATGCAAGGGATGACTCGTTCTATAAAAATGCACAAGTCAAGCGATACGGTAGTAAGTATCAACTTAAAAAAAAATCAATTATCGGACAGATAAACTATTCTTGGATCCTTTTAACCCAGATCTCACCAACACTGCGGCCCACCCCAAATGGCCCTTCAAGCGCCTGGTCTGGTTTCCACTGAGAGGCAGTAGTTGCTTGGGCGGAGGAGGGTAAAAAAAAAAAAAAAGGCGAGTGGTGGTATTCTCAGGCCCCGAGCAAAGCGCTGAGCGTCCCGGGGCGGGGGTGTCACAGCGTTTCCCCGAAGCCGCCCCCCGCCCCCCTCTCCAAGCATCCTCACTTTGAGCATATCGCAGAGGCTGCAGCGTCTCTTGGCTCACTGGGCTTCACCAGACTCCTCCGCTGGTACACGCACACCCTGGAACACCGCGGACCCAGCCGGCGCCGGCGGGGGGGGTCGGACACTTCCCGCGCAGGAACGGGAAAGGGAGGGGTGTGAGCCCGGGGCCTACCCTCCCCCGCACATCCATCACTGCACACAACCAAAGCGAGTTCTTAAAGAATCTGATCTGGGGAACTAGTCACCTGAGGTATGTGTGTGAATCCTGCGCCGGGATCCCGTGCCGTGCTCTTTAATCGCAGAGATCCGACAGTCCACCCGCAGCAGCGGCCGAGCCTCAGCGTGCGCTTGGCTCTACCCCACCGCGCATGCGGAACCGCCTCGCATCACGCAAGCGCCAACAGCATAGAGGTCCCTCTTCCTCACTGACCATAGAGTCTAGGTCCTCCGGAAGAGAAAAAGGAAGGATGAAGATCATAGGAGGACCTGAAAAGTACGCTTTGTCGAACTCTGTCGTTTTCACTAAGTAACTTTCAAGGCGCAGGAGGAGTAGGACTGATTCCTTGTCGTTTTCACTAAGTAACTTTCAAGGCGCAGGAGGAGTAGGACTGATTCCTTGTCCTCGCTCGAAGCTTCAGGCAACCATGAGGTGGCGCTGTGACCGAAGATGAAAAGGGGAGGAAAAGAAGGCGTGTACTCTCCTCTCCTGTTCTTTCGCCTCGCGCGTGCAGTCTTGCGCAGCCTCCTGGGAGTTGAAGGGGCGGGGCTTGGGGGAGAACCGGAAGTGGGGGGAAGTTCAGTGCGGGGTGCGAGCGAGGCCTCAACATCCGGGCATCGCCTCATTCTTGTCCTTCCCCCTCCCTCCCCGCCCTCCCCACGTGCCAACAGGAAGCGGAAGTGAAGAATGCGTATATACGTATCCCAGCTGCCACTTAGCAACGCGAAGAAGTCAGGTGACACAATCAGCTGACTCCCGTGGAGGAAGACCCTGTGGCTGGGGCTGTTGCAGCCACAATTGCCCGGCTAGGGATCCGAGCCGAACTATCATCGTCAGAATGTCGGGCAAAGACCGAATCGAAATCTTTCCCTCGCGCATGTAAGTAAGAGAACGGGTCGAGCAGCATCCATAGGTTCATGAACGCCTGTCCCGAGCAGCGATCCCTGCATACCCCGGACCAGCAGCGAGGTTCCTTGTTTGCTGGGCGGATCCTGAATTTCGTGAGTTAGGGGCGATGCACCCTTACGGCCCCCTCACACATCCCTCTGAGGAAACCATACTGAACAGAGCGATTCCAATCCGTAGGGACAGGCTGCCCGGCCTGCTTGTTTTTATGGAGGTGCGCTGACTTAGTAATGAAGCCATTCATCCCATATTCCCTTATTTAGCTGGGCAGTGGATTTATAGAACTATGAATCGTTGCCAGGTTTGCCTAAGGGAGTTCGCAGTTTAACGGGGAGATGGACCAGCCAGCGAGGTTTGATAAATACTCTGAGAAGGAAAGTTTACAATGGTGAGAAGCACATAGGAGAGGCGTCCGGGCCAAATTGGGGGTTGAGTCGAATTGCCCTAGCGTGGACATCAGATTCAATCTTGGTTCCTTTTCCTCATTTTCCCAGATCCCACGAAATGTCACCTGCAGTGGGAAGATATCCCTGAGTTTCTGAGGCATTCCGTTTGCTCCATCACCATTGCACCTTGTTACACCACCCATCAGATTATATAAAGTGAATATTTGTTTACACACCTTTCCCCCTGATTGTGAGCTGTCTCCAGGAGGAGAGAGCGTCTTGATAATTAACCCATAGAAAATCTACAAAAGAAATTTCTTTGAATGAACCCATGTCGTCTTGGGATCTGCTCACTTGTGGCCTGCCCTTCTCTTGGGCCTGAATTCTTTTGCTGGAGAAAAAGCATAGAGCCCCAAGTGGCCAGTTTTTAAAGACGGTTTTGCAGTGTTCTCAGATGTGCCTAACAATGCGTGGAAAGTAAAGATTATTATTTGCCTTCTCCTCTTCTACTACTTCTTTTTTTTTTCTTCTTTTTCAGTGAGAAGTAGAAAATCAGTTAGGCTTTGATATTTAGATCTTTTGATTGTGGTCCTATTTCTTTGGGAGTGTTCTGGTTTTTTTTTTCTTCATCTTGATTTTTTTTTTCTCAGAGAATCTGAGAATGCTTAAAGTGAAAGAGTTACATTCAAATCCCAGACTTAGATTTGTTTCTGCCAGGGTAGCTCTAGCTGTTAATGAAATGAAAGAGTTCTTGGATTTTGTTTGCTTATTTTTTACTTTCACCTACTGGTTTTCTAATAGGTGTTTGTACTAGGTAGGAAGCAAGTCAGTTGTGGAGAAAAGTAGTGCCTGTAAAATAGATAAGGACCAAGGCTACCCTGGGATGATAAGATCTGTGGAACTCCCAGTACTTGATGACCAAAAGTCTTCCCTGAGACACCACCAAACTAGCATGGCCTAAGGCTCTATTCTTAGAATGACTCAAGCAACCGTTAAAATGCCTGCCTGAGAAAGCCCAGTGCTACCAGGAGAATTTTTTTTGTTTGTCCTGTCCAGTACCTAGGATAGCCCTTGACCTCCCTTTCTTAAGGCATTCATTAAAAATAGCTTATAATTAGGAGTCTTTTCTTTTCCATTTGAGATATGTATGTCTCTCCTACAACTCAGAAGTGTCGTTCTCAACGATCTGAAAGCCATTTCTTTGAAATGTAGTCATTGGGAAGGATGAGGCCTCTGTCTCCCAGTCTCATGGGAAGATAGAATCCTAACTTCCATGACTACCAGCTAGCAGGCACAACTAGCCAAGTGTCATTTTCAGTGATCAGCCCTTTGTAATTTTTCACTTCTGTGACTCTTCTTGAGTCCACTCTAGCTCCTTTCCCTTATTCTTCCTTTAAAATGCCTAACCACTTCTGTACAAGTCAGAATGTAGTTCAACTCTTTCTCCTACTTTCAGTGATTACTAAACAAAATTTCTTTTCACCACTTTAATGTCTGGCTGTGTTTATTTTTGATGGTACTCAGAATGTTAACATATTTTTGTTTGTACTTTGAGTCTAAGAAGTGAAAATGGCCTTCTTTGGGTTCAGACAAGAAGACTTGGTGTATAATAGGTTTATAAAAGTGAAAATTGCTATTTGAGAGCACTCAGCTTGGTGATTGAGCGGAAAATAAGGTGCAGGAAGTTACTGCTTCTCTAAATATTTTCCTCAAGACTTAACAGCAGGTATTTTGTCATGCAGTCAGATGTCTTTGATTCAGCTGAAAACAAAGTCATCATTCTAGCTGAAGGTCGAACATTTTTCCTAGAGCTGAGCAGCTCTGTTTTTTTTAAGAGCTAGGATAGAAAATACTATAGTGACCTCTGTGTCAGACAGTTCCACCATACAGTGTTACCCTGTGAAGTGGGGCTATCTCCCACTTAGGCACCAGAAAGAGCAAAACAAGGTTAGAGTGAAAGCGAAAGAGGCATGAAGGATTTGCAGTCAACAGAGGTCCCTCAGATCCAGATTCTACAACATACTAGCTATAAACTCTTGGGCAAATCACTCTTCAAGACTCAAGAAATAAAATTTGTCTATTTCACAGAGGTGCCATTAGCTAGGAGTAAATTAAAATTAGCATGATTAATTTTATCAATCGGCTCACCTTTTTTACTGTATTGAATCTGCAGCTAGGATTTGACTTAAATTTGATCCTCCCAACTCTTTGAGCCCAAATTCTGGTCATTAGTGTCAACAACATAATATGTTAAATGTACACATTGGGCTGGATAGTTCCAGCTCAGGCTGGAAGCTGAACTGGCTTCACTTAGACCTCCAGTGAGGCCAGTCAGTGCAAATTCAGCTACTGGCAGTAGTTTTCAAAGAGGGAACTGTTCATCTGATGCTATTTATAAATAGGCAGTGTGGCATGTGGTTGGGATACAGTGGGCCTGGGTTTGAGCTTTAGTTTGAGTCTTGGGCAAGAAACTGGAGTCGGAAATCTGTTTCAGCCTAGTCATCATCATTGTCCCCATCCTGTCCCCCCTGTGACGGAAGAAAGTGTTTCATTTTTCTAAGCCTCATTTTCAAGATAATATTTGAAGCTTCTTTCAGCTATAGAATTGTCTGTGTAACCTTTTCCCTATGGAAAAAGATTTCAGTAAAATCTAGGAATTTACCCAAAGGTCCATTAATAAAATCTAGGAATTTACCCAAAGGTCCATTAATACATTAATACATGCTGTTTTGCAATAGATTATGGTACCAGTCATATGAAATTATATCCCCTTATACAAATACCTTAAGTATCTACATTATACAATCGATCGTTAAATCATCTTACCTACTTTTTTTTTTATTACTATGTTTTATCTGGCATATGGTAGTAAGAACAGAAATGTCAATTTCTGCTGTTACTTTCTTGACTTTGGTATTGGGGTTTCTGATGGGAAAAGTTTGGAATAAGGAGGTAAGGAGATTTCTGTAGTTTGTCACTACTCAGAAATATGTGTCATTGGTTCGTAGAGTCATTTACAAAGTAATAAAATTATTGGTGATAGGATTTTGACAGGTGAGATGAAAACACTTTAATGCCATACTTTTAATAGAAAAAGTAATTAATGGTTGTGGTATCTTATACAAAAGGTTCAAAAGATAATAAATATAGTAAAAAGTAAATACATATTTTCACTCAATCCCATTTCTTAAAGGCAGCTGTTACCAGTTTCTGTGAATCTTTTCTAGAACTGTTCTTTGTATCTGTATAAGCATATTCATCCCTTTCTTTGCATAAGAGAATATAATATAGATTATATTGCTTTTTTACCTTTCTCTTTTTTTATGACTGCATATTACTTCATTGTATGATGAACCATGATTTATGGAACATTTAGCTTTTTGCCACCTTTTTGCAATTTCAAGGGTGGAGTACTCATTCTTAACCTTGTATATATTTTTGTGTACATACGAGAGTAAATCTGTAGGATAAATTTCGCATAGTGGAATTGTTAGCCCCGAAGGTAAGAGCATTTCAATTTTTGATATTATGGACAGATTTATTTTTAAATGCTTAATACAGCTGTAATGGAAATACAGATATAATTTGAACTTGCAGATCAAATATTTTAACTATGGTGGTATAAAATAGGACCCCTAAGAAATTGTATTATGATTTAATGTTTTTTCAGATATTGATTAAAGAATTATTTCTGTTTTAAGTAAATGAACTTCTTATTTATGGAGCACTGAAGATGGAAATCTGCAGTGAGAAACTAATTCTAACTGTCAGCACAAATGCTATATATTCTTATTTTCATGACATCAAAAAGTAAAGCATAACTTTAATACTGTATTGGGGAAGTATTTTTATATTTTTTAAACAGTGGGAATAAATATTTTTAATTTTGTATAGGGCACAGACCATCATGAAGGCTCGATTAAAAGGAGCGCAAACGGGTCGAAACCTCCTGAAGAAAAAATCTGATGCCTTAACTCTTCGATTTCGACAGATCTTAAAGAAGATAATAGAGGTAGAATAAACTGTGTTTACAACAGTTGCTTATTTTAAAGATACCTAAGGAAAATCCAGCATGGCTTTTGGCATTTTAATTTTTCTTTAAGTTATTTTAATTAAAATTTTTTCCTCCAAAAGTAAAAATACCATTATGACTAACAAGCTTCAGATCATTTAATAAAATATGGACTCATTACCCTTGCCTGCAAAGCCCTACTTGATCCGATCTGGCCCCTGCCTGCCACTCTGATCTCATTTGGAGCGTTCTCCCTACCATTTCCTTTCCGAACCTTTTCATTAGTTATTTCTCCTGCCTGAAATGTTCTTTTCCAGGACTTCTTTTGACTTGCTCCTCTCGTCATTCTGGTCTGTTCAGAGAGGCCATCCCTGATCGCCCAACCTGAAGTGACCGCTGTATTTACCTCTGTCACATCTATCTATCTTTCTTTCTTTCTTTCTTTCTTTCTTTCTTTCTTTCTTTCTTTCTTTCTTTTTCTTTCTTCCTTCCTTCCTTCCTTCCTTCCTTCCTTCCTTCCTTCCTTCCTTCCTTCTTTTCTTTTCTTTTCTTTTCTTTTCTTTTCTTTTCTTTTCTTTTCTTTTCTTTTCTTTTCTTTTCTTTCTTTTCTTTTCTTTCTTTCTTTCTTTCTTTCTTTCTTTCTTTCTTTCTTTCTTTCTTTCTTTCTTTCTTTCTTTCTTTCTTTCTTTCTTTCTTTCTTTCTTCTTTTCCTTTTTAGATTTATTTATTTGTGAATGAGCGAGAAAGAGCAGGAGCATGCATGGGGGTGGGGGGGTCAGAGGGAGAGAGAGTCTTAAGCAGATTGCACTCAGCCCAGAGCTGGATGCAGGGTTCAGTCTCATGACCCGAGGTGAAACCAGTAGTCAGACACTTAACCAGTTGTGCCACCCAGGCTTCCCACATTTCCTTAGTTTTGTCATAGCACATACTAATGCATATTTTCTTGTTTGATTGGTTGCCTCCAGTAGAGAGTGTTAGTTCCATGAGAGCAGGGACTTAATCCTTTCAGCACTTAGTTCCTGTTCCCAGAACAGTGTTGGCACATAGTATGTTTCAACTCAGTACTTTTTAAGTAAATGATAGGTGAATATAGAAATACATTTAAAAAGTGAAGATCCCCTCTCACCCCCTACCCTTCTCTCATTTCCTAGAGATGTTCTCTGGAACACTTACAGTCTTTTTTTCATCATGGATATTTTCAGTAATATGCGGCTGTTATACATTATATAGTTCAGTTCTGCCTCTTCCCCCTGGCAGAGTATGGGTAGCTTTCTGCATCAGTACGTAGATCTGCCTCTTTATGATAGCTGCATGGAACACCATTGAATGGATAATGGGATTTAACCATTTTTCTGTTGATGAATGTTTGGTTTTACTATTTAGTGGGTGAGGGTACTTTTAATCTTCATGTGTAGGTGAGTACTGACAACACGGACTCCATCTTTGGCCCTCCATCTTGTTCATGGCTGTGCTGTGACCTTCCTCAGGGCTCTGTGTTATAGGCTCCATGGAGGTTTAATGTTTGCCCTGACCAGAATGTAGGGAGGCATTGCTCTGATCCTCCCTAGAGTGGTGTGCAAGTAACTCAGGTGGGTGGCTGGCTCGCAGGAGGCCCCACTTGAGGTAACTAGGGACTAGGGGGGGTGGCTGGCCCGCAGGAGGTGCCACTGGAGGTAACTGATCAGAGTGGCTGGCCTGCAGGAGGCACCACTTGAGGTAGCTTTACTGTGACAGTCACACTATGCCCCTCCCTCTATAAAAGCAGGGGATTATGGGTCAGGTTTGGTGGAAGAGTAGTCTCTTGGGTGATTAGTTGGTCCAGTGTCTCCTGTGGGTAGGTTATCCTGAGTAAAATGGTGTAAATGGTTCTGGAAGACTCGTGATGTTTTTTATTCTCAGGGTGCCTTCTGAGTCTGGGGGATACTTGGCTGGCCCTTCTCCACCTTCTAAGAGGCAGCAAGCCAACCTGGAGATGAAATGAAGCCATCCAGGCCAGGCAAGGGAAGCCCAAGCTGGTGGCCACCACAGTGTGGGGAGAGGTGGCCTGGCCTACGAGTGTGGAGTTTCGGGGGAAATGCCCCAGGGGTAGTTAAGTGGCCTGTCTGAGAGGGGAAGGGAGAGGAGACTAGTGGTAGCTGGGCCCTCAGTCTGTAGGTGGTGGAGCGCTTTGAAGGAGTCGGGAGTCAGAGAAGACTGGAGAAGCATTGGTTCTGTTAATCTGTGAACCACCTGTATCTCTCCTCAGGATGTTGTGTCTGGAGGAATCCCACAGCAGGAGGGACACTTGGGAATTCGGGCCGGCTGTGGGAGAGTGGAGAGCTTGGTTACCCACCATGGCTGCACACTGAAGGGAGAGCTGTGATGTCTTAAAGTGGGGTCCCTGGGGTAGTGGCTCTGATGAGGCTGACTGTGTCTACAGGAGGAAGATGATTTACAGGTGCCCCCTCTGATTGCAGCAGAGCTCCAGGCCACTTTGCCTGAGGATGAGGGAGAAGAGATTCCCGCTAGTCAGGAAAGGACGGTGAGGGACTATTCTGCCTCGGACTCTGGATCAGGTCAACTGTGTTAGGCAGGGCTGCCACCAAGGGGTGGCAGCTTGGCTGTTACCACGGTGGGTACTGGGGAAGATGGTATCCTCTTGGAGGTCTGGGATGTCAGAAATGGCCCCAGTCACTGCTCAACCTGCCTTGCGACAAAAATTCTATGCCACAGTCCTGGGTGAGAATCTCATGCGCCTAGTTAGTTTGACTGGATAAATGCTAGAATTAAGATAACTTGGCCTAAAAGGGGGATGTTCTTTGATCTCCATGGAAGAACTACAAGTGAGTCTATGTGAACTGGTAATGAAACCTGCCATTTACACCTAGCAGTTAGAGACCTAGATAAAGAATACTCTCCTTTGGTACGGAAGGCCTTCTATTACAGTCAGCCACCAGGGCGTGGTATGGGACTTAGTATCTGTCCTCGCCCCTGTGGTTAATCGGCCCATTGCGACGGTAGCTACTATGATGGCTGGCTTAAGTAAAACCAAAAGAATCTGTCATAAGGGAAATAGGTTGAAAAACGGGAAAACAAATCCTCTGGATGATAAAATGGAAGAAAGGGGGCCCATCAAGTTCTCTTAATTATGGCAAGATCTAATTTTATATAGGACCCTGAGAAAAAATAGAGACAACCCGATTTGGTTTTGCTAAGTCTATGGAAAGTGTTGCTTAAGGGAAAGCAGTTTATTCCTTTGGAAAGAAGGCTCAAAAAAACCAGGTGTGTCCCCGGGAGTTCTGCTAACAGAGGAATTTCAGGGGTGCATGCCTCTTACACCTAAAGACTAGGGGTTAGGGACATTGTGCTCTAGTGCATATAGTAGGGGTGACCAGAGGCTTCATGTTGAATTAACCATTTATTGGTCTCACAGTAACAGACTGTATTAGCTTTAAGAGACACTGGAACTGAATGTACACTTATAGAAACCCCTTGAAATTTTGGGGAGAAATAAGGGCTGTTGATGTTTATGTGGGATAAATTATCAAGGTCCTAGAAATTAGTCTCTACCTACAGATTGGCAGGCTTCCTCCCCATTTTTTTTCTAGTGCGTATTTCCCTCACTTGAATATTTTGGGCATAGATGTTCTACAGGATCTGGCTCTAACGGCAACAACAGGTTGTTTCAGGTTGCGTATCTGAGTAGTGAAACCTGTTTGGGTCATGCAAAATGGAAACCTGTACAGCTGCCTGTTTCTGGAGAGTGATAAACATAAAACAACATGAGCTACTAGAGGGACATGTTGAAATTACTGCTATCGTTAAAGAATTAGAAAAGGCACAGGTAGGGGAATCCCTGGCTGGCGCAGCGGTTTAGCGCCTGCCTTCAGCCCAGGGTGTGGTCCTGGAGTCCCAGGATCGAGTCCCACATCAGGCTCCCTGCATGGAGCCTGCTTCTCCCTCTGCCTGTGTCTCTGCCTCTCTCTCTCTCTGTCTCTCATGAATAAATAAATAGAAAATCTTTAAAAAAAAAAGAAAAGGCACAGGTAATCAGGCCTACTCAGTGCTCATTCAGTAGTCGTTTGGCCTATAATGAAATCTAATAGGACCTGCCAAATGACGGTAGATGATGGGCAACTCAGTAAAATTACTCTGCCTATCCATGTTCATTGTGCCTATTATAACCTTATTGTTAGAGAAAAATCATGGCATCTATTAAGACTTATCATTATGTACTAGACTTATCTAATGCCTTTTCCAGCATTTATTAGGACATGAATTGCAAGATTAATTTTCCTTCATATGGAATGGGAGACAGTGGACCTTCCAGGTGTTGCCCCAAGTGTATCTCCTATCTCCATAGTCCCACAGTTTGTCACAGGTTGGTGGCCAGAGATTTGGAAAAATGGATATTGTCAGAGACAACAGTGTTTTATCATTATATAGGTGTAATGTTAACTTGTGATGATTTTATCCTCCCTGTCTTAGTCTGGGTTAATCAGTAAAGTTCCTGGGCATCACCTGGTCAAGTAAGACAAGTGATGCCAGAACAGTCGTTAGTAAAATGCAAACCTTCTCAATCCCTAAAATGGTAAAGGAATTATAGGCTTTTTTGATTTATTGGGTTGCTGGAGACTTTTTGTTCCGTATCTAGTGATAGAGCAGCTATTAAGACCTTTTAAATGTTTTGGTTAGGAGGGTAAGCTGATGGGATTGGTGCAAACCAATAAGAGGCTGTCCTTTTTTGTTTTTGTCTTTTTTTTTAAAGGTTTTACATCTTCATTAGAGCATGAGCGGTGATAGAGGAAGCAGCAGAGGGAGAGGGAAAACCAGACTCTCTATTGAGCAGGAAGCCTGATGCCAGGCTCGATCCAGGACCCTGAGATCAAACCTGAGCTGAAGGCAGATGCTTAACTGACATGCCCCAATAGGAGGCCATCTTAAAGGCAAAAATGGCAGTAAATCAATTACAGACCTTGAGAGTAGTAATGCCAGATGTGAATTGTGAATTAGTTGTAAATTCATATCTAGAAGGGTTTGGCTGGGGCTTGTGGTATTGAAGAAATGGAAAATGGATTCTGTTAGGATTCTAGTCTCAATTGTGGAAAGGAACAGAGCCGGGGTAGTCCCATGGAAGAACAACTATTAGCTATATATCTTGTCACTAAAACAGATGGAAGGACCATGAGTGCTGATTTACCTCTGATGGTATGCACCTCTTTGTGAGTAGGAGGATGAATTAAGGACTCCTTCAGCAGACCTAAGTGTGCCTGTGTCTGGGTAAGCGCATAGAAATGGCATGCTTACCTACAGCGGAGGAGCTCTTGCAATACCATCTCACTATCTCATGAGCAATACTCATTACTAGGGCCAGTCACCTCAGTCAACCCAACACAACTTCCAGAAGTCATTGACACTTTGCGTCCCTTCCCCCAAGTAAAGAGGAAGGCTCACCTCTTGCGGATACATAGTATACTGATGGCAGTTGCCAGGGAAACTTGCCTATTTGGCATTCCTCTGCTATCTGTCTGGATTCTGATGTACTTTGGTTTGAAGAAGGAACTAAACAAAGTAGTCCGTGGGCAGACTTGAGGGTGGTATGGGTTGTGTTGACATATGAGCCAGTGCCCATGGATTTGGCTTCTGACAGCTGGGCAGTGTTGTAAGGGTGACAGCATGGATGCTGTGATGGCACAAAGAAGGTTGGGGTATATGAAATAGATCTCTGTGGGGAGTAGAATTGTAGGAGTATATTTGGGAAGTATGCCCTAAGCCTGATGCAGCTGTCCAAGTATGGCATGTGTCCCTGCTCACTCCCCATCCCCAGTACCAGGCCATTATGAGGCAAATGCTCTAGCCCAGAAACCAGTCCTGCTAGAGGAAATGCTGACCCTGTGTGATGTAGAGAATGGGTCTGTCATAAATCGGGACACCAACCAAGGTCCCAAAACCACTCAGCAAATAGTAAAAAGATTATATTTGCCTTTAAAATATTCCAATCTGTAAACTGCTGACAAGGATTGCTCTCAATGGCACCTCAGGTAATGGCTAAAGTGCCATACCCTAGGGTATGTTGGATGGCCTATGAGCCCCGTTTCTTGCTGGCTGATAAGATTACATAGGCCCTTTGGCAGTATTGGAAGGGCACAAACATACACTGACCTGTGTGGACACTTGCACAGGACTTATCCAAGCCTTTGCCTGTAAAAGAGCTAATTAGGCTGAAGCTATAACAGATTAACAGAACTGGAGAGCATGTACAAACTCCGACTCCGATTGTGATCAAGGGATATGTTTTACTGGCCATCATCCAAGAACGGGCAGAGGCGTGGGCTATCTTGTGGACTTCCCACCTGCCTTACAGTCTCACTGCTGCAGATCTAACAAAGGATGAATGGACTAATAAGAAACACATTAAAGACTGTCACTAGGCAGCTCTCTCAAAGGATGATCTCCAAGACTAACTGGTAATTCAGCTTTTTAAAGCTGTACATGCATAGCAGGACAGACATCTACGTATGAACACCTAACCAGCAGCACCCATGCAGCTTATAGCTCTTGGGTGCGGGTATTGTTGGGAGGTCTGAGGGCCCTTGGGGGTGGAGGGACTCCTTTTGTGATTGTTACAAGACTTCCATCTGGTAAGGCTCTAGCTAGTTCATTGGAAATAGACTTGGAATGCCTCCTCCCTGTGGCTTGGTGTCCTAATTCCTTGGGCCCAAGGCCTCACATCTAGTGTTCCTAATACAGTGGTCAGGGCCCAACACATGCAAATAATTGCTTCAGAATTTCTGACGCTTGGTATTAAGATAGGGTTGTTAGTATGGATGTCTACATACAATGTAGACACAGCCTCTGATGATACTAAGGGGCAAAATAAAAATGGTTTCATCTTCTAGGGAAAATACCAAAGCCAGGGATGATATTAGTTCATGGGAACTAAACCACAATTCTGTTGTTGCTGACTGAAGATTTGCCGTATCTGTTACCTATAAAACATTTCTTACCGCCCATAACCTTGCATTGTTAATGTTTCTGTTGTGTCTGGAAACATCTTGTTATAGGCCTTACATAACTGAAATTTACAGTTGCTCCAGCTGCTGGGTGTGGAAAGGACTTCTTCACTGGGTGGCTGGGGAACCATTGTTCTAAGTATTTTCTTTGGTCTTATAAGTATATTAATATTGCTGCTGTGGCATAGGGATGTCACCTATACCACAGCACGTCACCTCCCAATACCTGGCTGTGTGGCTGTTGTGGAAGAATGGCATGTAAAGATTATGCAGGCCGTAAAGATGTTGAGCGTAGAGTAGAGGAGTGCTGACAACACTGAGTGCCTGGTTTTTCTCCTCTATCTTGTTCATGCTGCACAATGACTTCCCTTGGGGCTGCATGTTCCAGGGCCCATGGAGGTTAATGTTAGACCTGACTGGAATGTGGGAAGTGTTGTTCTCACCTTTCCTAAGTGATGCACAAGGGTGCCACTTCAGGCAACTAGTAGAGATGGCTGGCATGCAGAGAGTACAGCTTTAAGTAATACCCTTTGACCTCCCTGCTGTGCCCTTTCACTCTATAAAAGTGGTTATGGTCCAGACTTGGTAGAGAACAGCAGTGGAGAATAGCTGCATAGCTGCCTGGATTGTCTTCTTTATCTCTCCCTGTTGGTAAGTTACCTAGAATAACTGTGTAAATATGGAGTGGTTTGTGTTGCTTTTCCATCTCAGAGTGCCTTCTCCCTCTGGAGGACACTTTACTGTCCCTCCTCCATCTTCTAACAGTATGTGTGCTAGCATTTCTCCAGAAAGTTCTAGAATCTCAAGGATTTACTTTTTTTTTTTGAGAGTGAGAGAGCATGAGGGGAGGCAGGGGGGAGCAGCAGACTCCCTACTGAGCCCAAACCTGGGCTCCTTCCCAGGACCCTAAGATTACGACCTGAGCCAAAGACAGACACTTAACAGACTGAGCCACCTACGTGTCCCTATTCATTTAAATTTTTGATGGATAACTATTCTCCAAGTTATACTAATTTATGTTCTTACCAAATGATCGATGGGAAGACCTGTTCTCCCAAATTCTTCCTAACTGGTTATTAATCTTTATTTGTTGCCAGTCCGTTGGGCTAAATTTGGTATCTTTTTATTTTTTAAAAGGTGATTTATTTCAGAGAGAGCCATGGAAAGGGCAAAGGGAGAGGAGAATCTCAAGCAGATTCCATGCTCAGCATGAAGTCTGATGTGTAGGGCTTGATCTCATAATCCTGAGATTATGACCTGAGCCAAAATCACTAATAGTCGGATGCTCAACTGACTGAGCCACCCAGAGGCCCCTAAAATTAGTATCTTTTAATTTGTACTACTTTTGATTATGAGGTTTAACATCTTTTCATGTTTATGGGTTATTTGATTTTTTTGGTGACTTTTATCTTTTTGTAGAAGTTCTACAAATATTCTAGTTTGTAAAATGCTAAAATATTTCCTCCTGGCTTTTAACTTCTTCAAAATACATTTTTTATAAAGCTGACTTTTTCTTTTTTTTTCTTTTTTTTTTTTTTTTTAGATTTTAATTTTTGTGAGAGAGAAAAAGAGAATGCTTGTGAGTGCGAGTATGAGTGGGGAGAGGGATAGGGAGAAGCAGACTCCCTGCTGAGCAGGGAGCCCAATGTGGTGCTCATGTGGGGCTCTATCCCAGGACCATCTGTGCCAAAGGCAGACACTTAACCAACTAAGCCACCCAGGTGCCCTAAAAAATATTTTTTATTTGGTCAATCTGTTAGTCTTTTTTTTTTTTTTTTTTAAACAAGGCTTTTGGGTTATATACAATGCTTAGAAAGGCTTAAAGAGATTAAGAAAATATTTTGTGTTTTATATTTATTTTAAAAACTTTAGTAACTTCTGGAGTGTGTGATGTGAGGAGGTGGGGACAAGCTCATTTTGTTATTGGCTGGCCAGTTGAATGGTCTGTTACTAAATTTCTATATAGACCTGTGACTGTTTCTGAACTCTTACATTTCATTGACTTAATTGTCCCTGTAATTGATGTATTTCCTTATTGTAACTATGTGTTCCTTATTGGAACTATATGTTTTACATATAGTTACAACTCTGCCCACCTGCCCCAGCTCTTTTCTTTTCAAAAAGATTGGATTTTCTCAAACATTAAATATTCAGATTTATATTAAAATCACTATGCCATTAAGGTTTTGACTGCAGTGCAGTGAATTTAAGAGATTAATTTGAGCACATTAGTATGCACCCATTCAGGAATAAGATGGATCCTTCAATAGAGATTGTTTTCTGTTTCTTAATGTCTCTATTCAGATGTTTTAATTGTAAAACATGTGGTTTTGCAACACTGTTAGTGACCATAACCAAAACTGTCCAAGCAAAATTGGATGTTTTTGTTATCAAGTCAGTATTTTAGACCTGGCATAAAATACTGGCTACTAAAGGAAAATGATTTTCATGTTTTTTTCCTTGTAAAAACTTTGGTTGAATACGTTGTTGGTTTATGCTTTTCCAGACTAAAATGTTAATGGGTGAAGTGATGAGAGAAGCTGCCTTTTCACTTGCTGAGGCCAAGTTCACAGCAGGGGACTTTAGGTAAGAAGACTTAATGGGATATTTTGAAAAAGTGCTTTTATGTTCATAATTTCACTTAAAAGCTATTCTTAATGAAAAAGCATCTAAGCATTAAAGACAAATGATGGGGTTAAAAGTATTATTATTATTACTCAATTATCACCCTAACACCAGTGTCTTTATTGTCACCCACATGTGTCTGGCTCAGAGTTGTAGGCTTAGGTTACTTAACATTCTGTAGTCCGTTTTCATTTAACATTGTATCCTAGATGTCTTATTTTCATATAGTTGTATAACTTTTCTATAGATGTACATAATTTATTAACTGTTTCTCCTAATGGTGAACTTTTGGGGTGGTTTTAGATTTTTGGATTGCTAGAAAAGATGGCATGAACATTTTCATGCATAGATATTTTTGTTTCTGTAGAATTACTTCTTTAGGCAAAGTTGGAGAATAGAATTGGTTTAAAGGATGTGAATTCTGCGGTTTTTGTTTACATCAACGTATGCTTTACATACAAAGTCTGTAAAATGGTTTAGTTTTGGCTTTACAGGGGTTTTGCCAGTTTTGTTGTATCATTCTCCCCAAATAAGCTTGTGTGGTAAACCAAGCAAGCAGGTTCATCTCCTTTTAAATTCAGTGCCTTTAAGAGGTCAAATGGCTGTTTGGGGACAGAGATGGAAATTGTTTTCAGGTTTTTTTTTTTTTTTTAATCGTCTTTACCCAATGACACAATGTCTCCATTCCTAGAGTGTGTCATTTCAGAAGCATTACCTAATGGCAGGTTTTACAACCTCAGGGGCATAAGGCCTCTTGAAGAGATGGACTTTAATTTTTGCTAGTGTTGGTAGAATGGCAACTTGCATTGACTTCTAGCAGAGGGAGGGAATCAATAGTATGTAAGTGGTATGTGAATGTGTTTTAGGGTGGTTTGGTGAAAACACTTTATGATAAGAACAGGTTGGGTTGGGTACTCAGACAAAACCAGATGGAAGTTAGGTTCCAGGGTAAGGGAATTGAACCTCCTACTTAGCCAAGCTAGAAGGTTTGGACAGCAAACCTAGAAGGAAGGAGTTTTCTCTAAATTACATTAGCTGAATAAAAATCCTTAAAGTCACATCTTTGGCACCATATGCCTGACCAAAAATTCAAACAATCCGTGTACTTTAAAATCACTCTTTGTTGTTTTCTTACCATTAGAGCTTTGAATATTGTTCATTGCTCTCTGAGGCCCTCCTCTGGCAGCAGTGATTTTTCTTTTTCCGGAAAGACAATTTTCAAAACATACTTGTACTACTACCTCACTCTTGCTGAAAATGTCACTCTAAAATCTCAATTAAATGAAAGCCTTTTCTTTTTCTGCAGCACCACAGTTATCCAAAATGTAAATAAAGCCCAGGTGAAGATCCGAGCTAAGAAAGATAATGTAGCAGGTAACTTTTCAACTCTTTAGAATCCTTAGGAAGAAGACATTTGAAAATTAATCTGTTTATAGGCAAGATCTTCATGTCCTAATTAATCTCTTCTACTTAGAACAAGTTGATTTGCTTTACATGTTAAAATCTTTGTAACTGGTTGTTTCCAGAGGAAGGGGTGGGGGGGGATAAAGTTAGTTATACACGATGAATACGTTCTAGAGATTGGCTGTACAGTGTAGTGCCTATAGTTAACAATGCAGTGTTGTGTATATAAAAACTCAGGATAGCTCTTGTGTTGAGTATTAATACACACACAAACAAGAAAAGGGACACAAGAAATCTTTTGGAGGTGATAGATACGTTTGATTGTGGTGATGGTATCATGGGTGTATGATATCTACATGCAGGTATCTAAATTTATCAAAAATGCATAATTAAATATGCATTTAAAAAAATTTTACGTATACCTCAAAGCTGAAAGGAGAAAACTGTAACAGCTAGATGTCTTATTACTCAGGATAAGTTGATTATTAAATAGGAATGAACACTTAAGATACCAGGTTCCTTAAATTGATTCATTGAAATCAGTAAAGTTCCAGATAGTCTCTTGTCTTTTGAGTATTTGCTAAAAAGAAACATAGGGAACAATGGTAATTAAGAAACTACTTCAGAGACATGTTTGTGAATCCACATGTTTGTTTTTAACAGGTGTTACTTTGCCAGTGTTTGAACATTACCATGAAGGGACTGACAGTAAGTGTGAAACTTTGGTAGTGATGTCTCTGGGTTCTCTAGATTCCTCTTTATTTTTAATTTTTAATTTTTTTTAAAGATTTATTTATTTGAGAAGGATGTAGAACACGAGGGGGCTCTACAGGGGGCATGGAGGGGGCAGAGGGAGAAGAAGCAGACTCCCTGCTGAGCAGGGAGCCGGATGTGGGGTACTCTCCCAGGACCCCTGAATCATGACCTGAGCCAAAGGCAGACAGACGCTTAACCAACTAAGCCACCCAGGTGCCCTCCAGATTCCTCTTTAAATGAACCTTTTTCTGGAAAATGGGTGCTAGATAGGCTTTCTTAGAGTTCAGTGGTTCCAGTGTTAGCATCCTTCTTGAACAGTTGGGAGGAATCAGTTAATAAAAGTGTTATGGCAGGAAGTCATAAAACATTGTAATGTCTTAAAATAATTTATTTCAACCTATAAATACATAAACATAGTCGTTTGCCATTAAAAAAATTTAAGGCTGTGGCCTTTGAGTAGGAATCCACTAATTAGACTTCTGTGTTGTCTTTCTACATAAACTACGCCCATAATGCATTGTTCATAATTTCAGTTTGTTTCCTTAAGGTCTTAGATTCTGTGATGCAGTCTGAATGCTAAATATTCCTAAATTTTATAGCTCTCAATTTTTTACAATTGTCTTAGCATTTCCTAATTTGATAGCATTTTTTGGGTAATGACATGTCTTTATTGAATCTTTCCAAAATAATCGACTTTTTTTCATAGGACCAACAATTTTTGGGACTCATTTTCCATTGGTTCACATAGAACATTTAGTGTAGCTCAAATAAAGAAATGGAGCATCCTAGAGAGTCACCTGTTAATGGAATATCATTGTACTATGCATACCAGGCCATATGATGCCCAAGGAAATGGGGCATAGGGTGGTAAAGTGAAGGTTGGTTAAAAGCTTCACCTATAGTTATATTTAGAATAGTTTCCTTGGGAAGAAAAACATGTTCACTGTTACTCTTAACTATAGAGAACAGATGTTACCAGAGGGTAGGTGTGTGTGCGGGGGAGGGGATGGGTGAAATAGTTGATAGGGATTAAGGAGTGCACTTTTTTTTTTAATATTTTTTTTTAGATTTTTATTTATTCATTATAGACACAGAGGGAGAGAGAGAGAGAGAGAGGCAGAGACACAGGCAGAGGGAGAAGCAGGCTCCATGGTGGGAGCCCGATGTGGGACTCGATCCTGGGACTCCAGGACTGTGCCCTGGGCCGAAGGCAGGCGCTAAACCGCTGAGCCACCCAGGGATCCCCAAGGAGTGCACTTGTAATGAGCACCAAGTATTGCATGGAAGTGTTGAATCACTATATTGAACACCTGGAACTGTTACACTGTACGTTAATTGGAATTTAAATAAAAACAAAACAAATGCTTAAAACCACGTATGAGAAAAACCAGGCATATTCATTTATCAGCATGTCCTGGGGGAGTGGGATGGGTGCTTCATGTTTGCATCTTAACAGGGTTTAGTGAATTTGTTTCTCCTTATTTGGAGAACTTCTGACTTGTTCTGGGGAAATTTATGGGGAAGATTATTTACTCTGTAATTACAAATCTTGTCTGACTGGTTCTTTCAGGTTATGAACTGACTGGTTTAGCCAGAGGTGGGGAACAATTGGCTAAATTAAAGAGGAATTATGCCAAAGCAGTGGAATTACTGGTGGAACTAGCTTCACTGCAGGTAAGTAGCAGAAGAGCTGGAGAATTCCTGCTACAGTTTGATATTTAAGAGCTATTTGGAGAAGATTCGCATCTTGAATCAGAGCATCCTTCACTTAGTGCTTAAAGCTATTTCTGATTTTATATGAAATAAGCCAGAGGGGTTTTGATTTCTGAAATGGTGACTTCGGCACCATTGTCCCCACTTACTACTAACAAAATATGTGTGTAGTAGAAGAGTTTCACTCTTTGGTAGGTGAGAATAGCAACAGCCAATACTAGATTTAATTGTAAATATAACATGGTTTATGCATGAAAGCTACTCTTTTTCCCCTTTGTGGCCAGTTAATAGAGATATATATGTAATATTACCTGATTCTCTCCCCTTGCCATTTTTATGACTTTAGGTGAATCTGAAGTAAACAAATTATAATAGCAAGGAAATAGTGTTAGCTGTATGGAAACCTCATAAGAATTTTTTTGCTTTTTAAGCATGTCGAAAGTAGTTTTGGTTTCCAAATGTTCTCTATAAGTGCAGTCTGCATGAAGCCAAGTGAACAGGACATGATTAGGAAGACTTCATGCTTACATTATTGTCCTCTTATTTTAGACTTCCTTTGTTACTTTGGATGAAGCCATTAAGATAACCAACAGGCGTGTAAATGCCATTGAACACGGTGAGTGTAAGCTGCTGTGAGGTTCTTTGTCCACTTGTCCATACCTCCACATTTGTATGGGAATCAAGCCCTGATCACGAGGTGAATAAGACCTTACCCTCTCCACAGTGGGAAGGGCAGTGTGGGCTAGTAGGAAGGGCACAGGAAGGTGTTAGTTATGTATGTGGATTTGGGGGGGAGTTACACAAGGGAATCATAAGTTAAAAATTCTGAAGTGTTTTATTTCTGGTTATGAACAAAGAACAAAACTATTTTTCAAGAGCCCTGGTGTTTTCTTTAGTTCTTTCCAATGATTCAGTAATCTTTTTGAACCAATTAAATATTTAACTTGAAATCCCTTTCCTATAGGCCTTATATCCTGCTCTTCTCCTTGATTCCTAAAAATTTTCCTATTGGATGCATTTATTTTCCATCTCTTATTTCATTATTCTGTAACTGTGTGTAATACTTTCTGTTCATCAAGCTCCATTTTCACTAAAGAAATATTCAATTTTAAAGTAAAGGAACACATTTTGAACAGTAGAGACGTTATTTTGCTGTTAAGGAGGAAATTATCTCATTTTTAAAAACTCAGTACACCTTTCCTGACCAGCTGCTAATGCCAGGCCTTGTAAATGGAATTCCAAGCCAAACAAAGTGGATAAAGTAATGGTTCCAACTCTTAGCAAGTTCCCATTTTAGAAGCAGATAGGCAAATTCTGTGTAAAGTAGCACCTATGATTAACCTAAAACTCAACTTAGTCCCACTGCCTGATGATCTACCTTTTAACAGTGGATTGAATTTATGTTTAAAGTAACATCTGTGGTTCAGTGTTACATATTCATATAAATTCAGTATATTCACTGTTGTATGTATTGTGGTCCAAAGTTATCTGTCCATAGAAAGGATGCTAAGGGCATATACCGAAATAGTTATTTTAGGGTGGTTGGATACTTTATTTTTTCTTTTTGTTTTCTACGTTTTTGCATTGTAAATGTATATTAATTTTACAATTAGAAAAAATCTACAGATGAACATTGGCAATTTGAAAAAAACGTTTGAAGTTCTCACATACATATTTTTTTAAACCCTAGTCATCATTCCCCGGATCGAACGTACCCTTGCTTATATCATCACAGAGCTGGATGAGAGAGAGCGAGAAGAATTCTATAGGTTTGTTGAAATTGGCAGTTACTGATCATTTTTTGTTTTTCATATCCCAAAGGCTTAATTTGTTGAGACTGTTGGCTTATGTTCTTTAGAATTAGCACAGCCTGTATTTTATTCTGATAAATGAAAGCAAGACATAATATTGGCAAAGGCTGTGGAGACTATGCCATGTTTTGCACATATTTAAAATAGGACATCTCCAAAAAGGCCCTTAGGAGAAACTATTCATAGACTTGGTTAATCTTTGAAATAATAATTTAGATCGGGTAAACTGGAATTTGTCAATCAATGAATATGTATTGCATGAACATGTTCTAGGAGAAAGTATAAAGTACTTGGGGGGCATTACATAATAACATAAATCATACCATTAGAGAATTAGCCAGTACTCCGAGAAATGATGCATGTATATGAATTGGTTATGAACAGTTAGGGCTGGTAGGGGCAACAGATACTAAATAGGTAGTATATGGAGGTTAGCATTTGTAGGTGTTTATTACCCTCTTTATAAAAGTAGCAGAAATCAAATCTACTTAGAACTGGAAGTGTTCAGAAAATCCCCTCCTTTTGTTTTACAGGTTAAAGAAAATACAGGAGAAGAAAAAGATTCTCAAGGAAAAATCGGAGAAGGACTTGGAACAACGGAGGGCAGCTGGAGAAGTGATGGAGCCTGCTAATCTTTTGGCTGAAGAGAAAGATGAGGATCTTCTGTTTGAATAATCTTTCCTGCTCTGGTTCTTTCATAAGCTCTAACATGGCACCATTGTAATTCACGGTGTGTAGGTTTGGTATGTGTGGCTATTTATTTTTTGGCCTAAGAATTTCACTGGTGGTAAAATTTCCTTGGATGTTGGTTATGGGACTACGTTTGCAAAATCATAATTCAGCAAGCATTTATCTCATGAGATTTGTAGAGCCTGCCCAGGAACCTGTAGAATTTATTCTGCAGAAGCAGTACCCTACTCCAATTATATCTGTTAAAGTGCTCTGCTTCCCAAGCATATTAGGAAATTCCCGTTAGGAAGCCACAGTGGCCTCAGGCCAGCTGTCGCTGTAGCACTATTTGTTCCTACCCTGCTCCAGCACCTTGGCACTGTCCTCAGATTGCTGCAGCTGCCCTGTGTAACCCTGGTGCTTCTCTCAAGCTTTATGAAACCCTATTTTTCCTTGCATGACAGGTCTCTGTCCTGTCTGTCATGGGAGTTCTGCCAATTTTAATGTGATTATGGTATAAACAGT
Organism: Vulpes lagopus; assembly: GCF_018345385.1. Lineage (NCBI taxonomy): Eukaryota > Metazoa > Chordata > Mammalia > Carnivora > Canidae > Vulpes > Vulpes lagopus. The sequence goes on from NC_054829.1 coordinate 32,122,854, forward strand.
AAAATGATTTAAAAATGAGTTGTTCGTTTTTTAAAAAAAAATTATGCTAAGAATATCAGTCATGTTCTTATGCTCAGATTGGCACATGGACTGTCTCCTAAAAAGAGCTTTCTCTGTAGACATAAAGGATGTGGATAGTTTCCCCTTTTCCCCCTTCATAGTATGTGTTTTACTGATAAGTTTACTGGGATGATTGTTGAATTTTGGGGTGCTCCTGAATATGCCAGTGAGTTAAGAGGCGTGGTTATTCTTTCCTAATTGAAGAAAAAATAATTCTCAAAAAAAATAATTTTCTGAGAGTAAGAAAGAAAACTTTTATAAGCAGTTAACAAACACTTGCTGTCTTCCATTAAATAGGAAGATGAAGTATTTGGCCGTATCAGGAGCTGAGGTTTCTTTCTTTTTTTTTTTTTTTTAAGATTTTATTCATGAGAAACAGAGAGAGAGGCAGAGACACAGGCAGAGTGAGAAGCAGGCTCCATGCAGGAAGCCCGACGTGGGACTCAATCCCGCACACCCTGAGCCAAAGGCAGATGCCCAACTGCTGAGCCACTCAGGCATCCCCTGAGGTTTTTAGTGTTTTGTTTGGTGGTGAGCCATCTGTTTACTCAGGCTTTTTTTTTTAAGATTTTATTTATTTGACAGAGTGTGTATACTAGCAAGGGAAGTGGCAGGCAGAGGGAGAGGGAGCCTCCCCAACTGAGCAAGGATCCCAGTGTCGTGCTTTATCACTCAATCCAGGACCCTGGGATCATGACCCGAGCTGAAGGCAGACATTTAACCATCTGAGCCACCCAAGCGCCCCCTACCCAGGCTTTCTTGTACCCAGTCCCAGGCATTTCTGAGGTGGTTGGCTATGAGACAGTTTTCAGTGAAACTGTGATACTAGGCCTTTGAGTATTTAAGTCAATTGATATTACACGCCTAGCCTTTTTAAAGTACTAAGTAATTTTGTAAAGATTTACTATCTACTACAAAGTAATCTTAGTTATGTGCGAGGCCCTGTTTTAAGTATTTATATTATCACACCAGAAGAGGTATATATTATTTTAATCCCACATTTCACCAAGAAAATTTGCTGGAGTAATTGGTCAGGTAGGTGGTATATTCAGAATTTAAATCCAGGCAGTTCTACCTTCAGTGAAGTTTTTGTACCCTTCTAACCTTTCTTGCCTCCCCTATATTTAAAACTTTTGGGTAAAGGTGTAAGATATAAGGCCTGTCCTGGAGGAGCCTAGTTTTAGCCTGTTATACTGAATTGGGGGTTTTATTCTGCTAAGTAACTTCAGTAGTGACTAGAAAGCCAACAAGTGAGTTTCTAAGCGATTCAGTGTTACCTAGTTTTAAGGCTTAACATTTAATCCTCCCAATACTGGAGGGGAATGTAAATACTATTCTCTCCATTTTATAGACGATGAAACCGAAGCTTTGTCAGGTCAGGTGTCAGAGCTAGAAGGCAGGCTTTGGTTCTTTTTTTTTTTTTTCTTTAAAGATTTTATTTATTCATGAGAGACCTAGGCAGCGGGAGAAGCAGGCTACCCATGAGGAGCCTGATGCAGAACTTGATCCCAGGACTCTGGGATCACAACTTGAGCCAAAGGCAGACGCTCAACTGCTGAGGCACCCAGGTGCTCCTAGGCCTTGGTTCTTAAGCTGTATGTATTGTCCCTCTTGGAGGCAAATAGCTTGAAGGGTATGAGAGTCTTCTCATACTTCATGGTTTTTCATTTAGGTAAATTCAGTGTTCACCATAACCTGCTGAGGCCAGAGACCAACCAAGATTTCACTTGTGGCTTCCTAAGGCTTTTTTATTGGCCTTGGCTAAACCCCCTACAAAACTACAGATTTGGGATCCCTGGGTGGCGCTGTGGTTTGGCGCCTGCCTTTGGCCCAGGGCGCGGTCCTGGAGACCCGGGATCAAATCCCATGCCGGGCTCCCGGTGCATGGAGCCTGCTTCTCCCTCTGCCTGTGTCTCTGCCTCTCTCTCTCTGTGTGACTATCATAAATAAATAAAAATTAAAAAAAAAAACTACAGATTTTATGGTTTTAGCATATTAACTAGAAATCAGAAGAAAATAGTGAACAGAATTTGTTGTGCAGGGTGATACTATCCATAGGTGAAGGAAAGGATCAGGAATAGAAAGCCAGATGGGTAGCGTGTGTGTGTGTATGTGTGACACATTTTGTTGGTATGATTGTCTTCTTTCAGAAATCTGGAGTGGTACAGTAGAAAAGTTAATGTTCTAGATTTGTCAACTCAATATAGAACAATCCTAGCCTCTGTCCCTCAATACTTGGCAGCTGCATATAAGTAGAATTTGCCCAAGTATTACATACCTTTTCCCCTAGAAAATGCTTAAGTTCACAGTGTTAAGCTATCATAAAACAAGGAAATTGAACCTACATCTGTGCCAATAGGGGGCACTCCCCCACCACGAAGAATAAACTAAAAGGTATTTTATGATTCATGCAGAGGTTCCAATGGACTTATTTCTGGCAAAAACTTGAAGACGGGATGGTTAGGTGAGTTGAAACATTGAATAGCAAAGGATGTAAACACTGAACATACTCAAGTGATTTTATTTGAAATATACTTTTACTTCGTTTTTACAATACAGTGTGCAGTATGACAACTCAAAATAAGAGTGCAGATACAAGATAGGAGTACAAAGGAGGATTAACAATAGATGTCAAAAAGGTTACCTTTTTTTAAGGCTAAATCCCTGGTTTATATTTTCCATACACATTCACAAAATTACATTCAAATTATTCCTTATCAATACTTATTCCTTAGGCCATGAGAAAAGGAAAAAATCCAGACATACTCTCCATATAAAGCAAATCTGGATTAGCCTAAATACTATTTTTCATTTGTTCTGACTTATGAAAATTTAGCAAAGGTATTTCCTTATTTGAACTAACGTGCATTTTATTAGCTATTGATCTCATTCCTGTAAGTGGGTAAGACCTCCCCCAAACTGGGGTCTCCAATCAGAACCACAAAGGACATAAAATGGAACTGGCCAGAGCAGTTGGACAACTGAGTGTATAGCCAGACTTTTTTTTTTTTAAAGGAAGTCAGCAACAACTAAGTTTTCACTTTGTTGAGGGACTGTGTTGAGTATCAACACATTCATGTCACTAGGACTGAGGAAATTTTGGAATATAAACATTTTTATCCCTCTTCCATTGCTGATGAGAGAACCGCAGGACTTCACTGACCTCTAAAATCACTTGTCAGCTTAGATTACTTAAAAGTGTACGATAACTTGCACACGTGCCTTGGTAGGGGATTTGCTTGTGAAAGCACAGGGCCCTAGTGTGGCTCTACGGTCTGTATGCTAACTCAGGAACTGGCACAACAGCTAAACTGCCAACCTTTTAGATCTTGGGATTGAAACAGTTTTCAGTTATGAAAAGCAGCTCGTAAAACTCCACTGTCTACCACAGACTACCCATCATTCCTTAGGAGAAAGCAAACTGGAAAACTGAGAAGATTAAGTGCTAAATAATTCCTTGGTTTTCTCTGTCCTAAGCTGGAGTGTTTCAGATCTGAAAAGATAGGATGTATGGCATTCCTTCCCTTGACCCAGGAACGTACAGTTACTTTCTTCCTAAGGAACGGTTAGCTTGAAAGTATTTCCGTATAAGACACACATTGCAGCCAACTTCAAGGCCATGCAAATTTGAACAAAGAAAACATAAACTATCTACATTTGTTCAAGTAAAATTACATAGAAATCAAATATATACACAACACCAGGACAAACTACTCATTAAAAACAATTGCTTATGTTAAATTAAGTGACAACTCTATGTTGTTATTCCAGTGTTTAGCTTTGGGAACAGGAAATGCTGTAGCTAAAGTCCTAAAAATAAAATCAAGACATTCACATTTGAGGTCGTTTGACACACATAATACCATCCCTAAAGGCTTGAAAAGACTACAAATGAACTTTCCATGCCAGTTACAGAAGTTGAATTTTAAAGCTATAGCTATAGAGACAGTGAAATGAAAATCCCATTAGCTTAAACAGCAAGCCACTGCATTCTGGTTCTAAGAGGCAGAACTTGATAGAATAAAAACCTGTATGCTTAACCACCCCTCACCCCTGACCCCATGTTCTTTTCCTATAATGTTCAAATGACTTTCAGGTCATCCTTTCCTTGTGATCTCAAAGTCGATTGTTAGAGTATTTCCCCTTGGCTATAATTTTATTCCAATGCTGAACAAGTGTTATCAATGACCATTTGTCAACTTATTAAATATTAATATACAGTAGCAGCTATTCATCCAGAATTCCAGTTTATTACCTATATTTGGTATAGTCTTCAAATTATACTATGTTCATATATAAAAATGCAAAACTGTCAAAGGTGCTATGTCCTCTCATGTATATGAAAAACTATTTGCATCATGAGGAAGAAATTAACCATCAAGTTTATATGACCATCTGCCATTCATAAAAGTGTAACTTCTACATTCTCTTGTACTATGCACATCACAGAAAGGAAACAAGGTTATAGAATCACTTGTGACAATTTGAGCAAAAAATTCAGAAAATCATTAAAAAGATCAGCATATGCTATAGTTTAGCTAGATCACAATCTGTTGTGTACAGTGAAATCTGATCCACAAAGTCTGAGCTAAAAAACTGATAATTCTAATGGAATGTTTTAGAATTAAAAGACATACAAATGAATTCAAGCCTAACAGAGTAGGTTGAGACCAAAATGGCACTTTTTTTTTTTTTTAACTTTTTAGGAAAATATTTTTGGTAACAAAACTAGCTTTCTAACCAAATACTGTCCTGCCCAGTGCACAGAAGCACAGTCCCCCCTCCCATTCCCATGAAGTTCTTAAGTTAACTGTTAAATAGCATCAGTATTTTTAACTACGTGAGACACGGACTGCTGTGTATATACACACAATTTTTTCAAGGAAAAACCAGACAGAAGACTTAGGTGAAAATAGAATTAAAAGGTTTTTACATAGATGAATGGAACTGGTCTGCTGAAAGCTTCCATTTAGAATCCCCAGAGGAGGCAAGAACCTCTAAAGCCATGTACAGTGAATAAAGACTGCTATGCACAAATTGCCTAAGGGGATTTTCTCACCAGTTTGAGATCAAAGAACAGGTCTACAGCTTATACGGCCTGCCACCTCAGGGTCTTGCTCAAGTATCAGGGCTCTCTTCCTAGTGGCAGTTGCCAGATCAAGTCCAATTATACCACAGAATGGATGTTTCCCTCACCTCAGCCAACTGGACGGCACCCACTGAGGTTCAGTATCAAGTTTGTTAATTAACCTAAGCAATTCCTGATAGGCTTTATCAAGATCTGAATTCACAATTGCTGTGTCAAAGTAGTGGCCATTGTTCTGCTCCATCTCTCTAGTCTTTTCAATGATTTCTCTCAACTCTTCAGGCTGTAAAGAGAAGACAAAAACAGGTAATTCCATTCCTTATCAAAACATACAATGAGTCAGAGATGATTCAAGAACAAAAAATAACCTTATATTGCTTGCTGTCTCAAAATATGTCCCCCTTCAGGAGCTCCTCTTCAACCCTTTTCATGGGCTCAGTGATTTCCTTTGCTCTGGTGTCTTCAGGATTCATACTGAATCATTTGGGACTCAATGTAACTTGTTTATACTGCTACTCAGGTTTTCATGTAGCTGTTTTACCCACTAGACTAGAGGCTTCAAAAGCCAAGACTATTACTTAGAATTCCCTACAGACATTTGTTTTCAAGCATTTTGGGGCATCATAACCTTTCCCTAAAAAATAACATCTTTTGTAATACAGAGTGAAGCTTTCTGGTTGAAACAAGGTTGGTAGGACCCAAAATGCCATCTACTCTTGGCTTTATAAAGATGCACTGTCCTTTATATCTGTTGCAGAGTTCGGCAGGATGAACATGGGAAAAGGAAAGATCAATAGTATGAAATGGGTATCCTTCTATGAAAACACTGCTGGTCAACCCAAGATTTAATCTAATGTTTTGGGGGAATTACTTGGCTTTAAACTGCTTCTCTGTTTTCAGTACACAAAGGAGGTCTTTAAAGATGCAAAAAAGTATCTTAAGATGAGTTTGGGAAATGATACAAAACAGACTACTTTACTACACTGGTAAAGGAAGTAGCTGTTTCACACAGATGAGCAGGTGGTAAGGCAGGGTGTGGAACTTATTCAGAACACTCTGATTACCATGCACATGTGTTCAAGAAAGTAAAACTACCCCAAAATCACCTGTCAATGAAGAGAACTAATTTAACTCAAGTCCAAACATCTCAGATATGAAAGTCACACACCAGTATTACATTGGACCCACAATACAGAACTTATTCAACTGGTTGAGCTTCTGTAACAGTAGGAAACATTAAAAATATGACATCTCTGGCTTGTTCTGAGGCAGTTTCTTGTGTGGCTCTCTAATTTTCATTCTGGAATGTTGTGCATCTGGCTGTGGTACACAGAAGAACCCTTTGTTTCCTAGGGGACTCTACTACATCATTCTAACTAAACACACTGTAACATTCTTGCTAAAACTTGGGCTTACTCAAATCTCAAGATTATTGGAAGAACATTCCAGAAGTCAAAACAGAATCTAAACTTTGTGGTGCTAGAGTTGAAATGTAAAGCCCTACATCTCACAGATTCACATAGCCAATCCACCTAGTTTTTATCAAATTTAAAGCATCATTTTGTCTTTTGCCAAAATGGTTTATACCATTTGTTTCTATTTTAAAGCTTTTATTTATTTGAGAGAGTGAACAAGAGAGAGCACAAGCAGGGGGAGGGCCAGAGAGAGAAGGAGAAGCAGACTCCTCGGTGGGCAGGGAGCCCAACACAGGGCTCAGTCCCAGGACCCTGAGGATCATGACCCAAGCAGAAGGCTGAGGCCGACACTTAACCAACTGAGCCACCCAGGCTCCCCCATTTATTTTAATTTAGGTTTTAATTTCCAACTATTTTTCAAATCACAATTCATGACTAAGATGAAACAAAATTATTTTTGCTCAAAAAGTTTTGGACTGAAAAAATTGGCCTATAGGCAAAATAGACTATAACAGTTCGATACTATCAGTTTACCACTCTCGGGCCCCCATTCTAGTAGAGAGATTCTACAATCAGATTAACTGATTATTTACATTCTGCATCCAGTGAGGAACACAGCCCCTTCCTGATTAGCACCATTTCATAGAGTTAAAACTGAGGACTTACTTTTGTTCAACACTTTTACTGTATGACTGATAAAAAAGTAGTACTGGAAATACCAAAGGAAATTAAACACAGGTGGAAAAAAATGGCAGTAAGATACACCACCCTTTATACATTCTCAGCATTGTGCATGGAACATGCGCCCAGATAGAACTGATGTTGGGTCACAAAATAAGGCACAAACATTTCTGAAAGATTCACATCTTTACAGACTATGTTCTCTGACCACAATGAAATTATAAATCAGTAAATTTTTTTTTAATCTCCAAATATGTGGAAATTACATACTTCTAAATAACCTATGTGTTCAAGAAGAAAATGACAGGGAATGAGAAAATATTTCTAACAAAGTGATAATGAAAGACAACCTCAAAATTTGTACAATGCAATTAAGGAACTGTTTAGAGGGAAATTTATACCTTCATATTAGAAAAGAAGACTTAAAAATCTAAGTTTTCTTCAGAAACTAGAGCAAGTGCAAATTAAAGCCAAAGTAAGTATAAGTCAATTAAATAGAAAAGAGACAAATAAGAATATTAACAAAGACAAAAGGCCTCTGACTTAGTTTTTTCTTTTAAGATTTATTTGAAAGTGAAGAGAGCACTGTGGTGGGAGGGCGGGTAGAAAAAGAATCTCAAGTAGACTCCCCACTGAGTGAAAAGCCCAGCACAATGCTTGCTCCATCTCATGACCCTGAGATCATGACCTGAACCAAAACCAAAAGTTAGACACTTAAATGACTGAGCCACCCAGGTACCACTGCCCCCCACTGGCTTAGTTCTTTTTCTAGTGTTCTGGTTATTTCTTTTAATTTCCATATAAATTTTAAAATCATCTTTTCAATTTCTATAGAAACACTTGCTAAGACTTTTCTTTCTTGGTAATGATTTACTTGAGATAAAATTCATTTACAATTTACCCATTTTAAATGAACAATTTTAATTGTTTTTAATATAGTCACAGAGTTGTGCAATCAACACCACAATTTCAGAGTATTTTCATCACCCACCCCCTCTCCCCAGCCAAAAACCTCCGTAGGCAGTCACACCCCATTTTCTACCAATTTCCAGCTGTAGGCAACCACTAATCTACTTTAGGTCCTTATAGATTTGCCTATTCTGGACATTCCACAAAATAAATGGTCTTTTGTGACTGGCTTCTTTCACTTATAATGCTTTCAAGGTTCATCCATGTTGTACAATGTATGAGTACTTCATTCCTTTTTATGACTTTTTTTGAGACTTAAAATAAAGCTGCAGTAATCAAGACTGTGTTATTAGCATAAACATAGGAAAGAGTCCAGAAATAATCCCCACCCTGCTGTCTGCTACATATCTGACCAGGTCATTTTTTAAAAAGGTGCCAATATAATTCAGCAGAAAAAAGGATAGTCTTTTCCAGATAATGCTACAGCAATTGAATATCCATGTGTGTTAAAAAACAAAACAAAAATAAACGCCAAACCAACCACCACCCTAAACAAATTCAGGCCTAAAAGTAAAACCGAATACAAGAAAGGTTTTACAAGAAAACAGGATAAAATCTTTATAATCTTGGAGCAGGCAAATTTTTTAAGACAGTAAACAAAAATCATTTTAAGAAAAATGAGAAAGTCCACAGCTTAGACACTTGTGATCTTCAAAAGATATCATTACAAAATTTTCTGAGAAAATATATTAGAATTTTTACAACTCAGTAAGAAAACAACCCAATTTAGGGATCCCTGGGTGGCGCAGCGGTTTGGCGCCTGCCTTTGGCCCAGGGCGCGATCCTGGAGACCCGGGATCGAATCCCATGTCGGGCTCCCGGTGCATGGAGCCTGCTTCTCCCTCTGCCTGTGTCTCTGCCTCTCTCTCTCTCTCTGTGACTATCATAAATAAATAAAAAAAAATTAAAAAAAAAAAAAAGAAAACAACCCAATTTATTTTTAAAAAGACATTTCACAAAAGAATATGCTTAAATAACTACATGGAAAGACACTATCCTTACTCATCAGGAAAATACAAATGAAAACCTTAATGGTAACACATCACACCTATCAGAATGGCAAAAAATGTTAACAAAAAGCAAAATCTCGAAAGGATGTGGAACAAATGGCAACAAACTGATTTAAAATAGTTTTGCAGCTTTATACAGTTAAAACATACACTTACCATTTGATCCAGCAATTCAAGAGAAACAACATAGATGTCCATCAAAAGATTATGAATGCTTAGAGCTGCTTTAATCATACTAGCTCAGAATTGGAAAGAACCCAAATAATTTTTAACTGATGAATACATTGTGATATATTAAGCTCATGGTATACCACTCAGCAATATGAAGGTATGAACTACTGTTTGATGCAACAGTGATGAATCTCAAAAACATTATGTTGATCAAAAGCCAGACGTAAACTTAAATATACTCTATGGTTCCATTTATATGAATTTCTAGGAGAGACAAAATAAATCTACAGTGACAAAGCACTAGTGATTGCCTAGGGAAGAATGGAAGGGTATTAACTTCAAAGAAACATGAGAAAATTTTCTAGAGTGATGAAGATGTTCTAAATCTCTACTGGCATGGTAGTGACACAGGTATACACTTTGCCAGACTCACATTACACAAATAAAATGTACGTATTTAATTGAACATAAAATAATTTCAATGAAGTTAATTTTTAAAAATCAGAGAATTCTCATTAGAAAATCAAACATACTGTAAAGTGTTAAAACATTTTGGTACTGATTAAGTTCTTCCTTTAAAAATATGTATAATTAGGGGCACATGGGTGGCTCAGTGGTTGAGTGTCTGCCTTTGGTTCAGGTCATGATCCTGGGGTCCTGGGATCGAGTGCTGCATCGGGCTTCCTGCAATTATAATTGATAATTGGTATCTTTTCTACACCTTACTCAATATGGGATAGCTAATTCAAAATAAATAATAGTATAAATAATCCCATGAGAACATTACCTGGCACCACCAACCCAAAGAAAGTTGCCTAACATATTTTGGAATGGTATATAGCCCTTGCAGGATACTGAATCCTTGGAGAAGAAAAACATAACAAAAAGTGTGCATATTAGAAAATAGAAAAAGGCTGAGTAAGTAGGAGGAAGCTCATTCTAGTCCACCCTTTTCCTTCAATGACCATGGTATTTCTGGTCTACCAAAGTAGTTACTGGGCACTAAGTTTCATAGTTTTAGTTTTATTTTCTTTATTGTGATCCCACTCAAGAACAGCCAGTGGCCATGTCCCATTTTTTTCTGTATCATCCCAAATGCTAAGAACAGCAGATACTCTGACTCCATTAATTTATGAACTCACAACTGTGTTGCAAACATAAAAAAGGGTGAACGCTACTTTAGCCAGCTAAACAGATCACTACTTTAGCCTAAACAGATCAACCAGAGTTGTGTGTATCATGTAGGATGGAAAAATCCTTATTTGTCTATAGCCTAAGACCCTGAAAAATACAATCTTCACATATAGATTGAATAATAAACATGAGGGATGCATGGGTGGCTCAGCAGTTGAGTGTCTGCATTTGGCTCAGGGCATGATCCCGGAGTCCCAGGATCGAGTCCCACATCAGGCTCCCTGCAGGGAGCCTGCTTCTCCCTCTGCCTGTGTCTCTGCCTCTCTCTTGTATGTCTCTCATGAATAAATAAATTTTAAAAATCTTGAAAAAAAATAAGAAATATGAATAGACCAAGAATGAAAAAAGACCTATCTTGGGGAGGAAGAAAGAGGGTTGGTGGTTATGGTGTACAGCCAAGAATCATAAGAAAGGAGTAATAGTATGCTTTTAATGACCTCTTTTTAAAAAATATTTTATTTATCTGAGAGAGCATGAGCAGGGGCAGGGGTAGAGGGGACAGGGAGAAGCAGATTCCTTGCTGAGCTGGGAGCCTGATGCAGGGCTCGATCCCAGGACCCCAAGATCATGGTCTGAGCCAAAGGCAGATGCTTAACTGAGTCACCCAGGCACCCCACTTTTAATGACTTTTAAGGATTTTATAAAGAAGAGTGTTATGTGTATTTATGGCTTTAAGGAGATTTAGAGAGCAAATGAAATAAGGAAAACTGATTCCTCTGTAAAAAAAAAAATATTTAAGAAATCAGCAAAACCAAGGAAAAGTCTGTTACTTTGATACAGTAAGTCACTTGACAGTTTTCATTTCACACATTTAAATAAAGTCAGTGCTTTCTGATCAATACATTAGTATATAATAATTTTATTATTAATGTTTAGTAAAGTGTGAACTAACCTCAACCATGTCCAGTTTCTAAAATAATTTTTTTTTCCCTTTCAGATCAGATGAGAAGACTGAGAAGACAAATAGAACATAAATTTCAATGAGAAAAAAGAAGAGAAAAGTGAGAGCATCCAATTCTGGCTCCCCACGTATGCAGAATATCTGCAAAGAAAAGTGGGTAATTCCTAAGAATCTGCAGAGAAGTTTTCTTGGGGGAAGAGAGCAGGGGGTTACATAATCCCTACTGGAAATAACCGATGTAAAGAAGATTAAGGGTGTTTTAAGGAGTGCCAAAGGTATTATACATTTGGGGTAGCAATAGGGAATGTGTGGAAAACAGTAAGAGAAGCCCCTTACTTTATAGAGCTGCCACAATCCAGCCAGAGAGAAGAGCAATTTTGGGAAAAGTGATATGGCAGAAAGAATAACCAGTTTGAAAGCTCAAGCTAATGTAGCTTTTAAGCAGTGTGACATATTAGGTGATGCCTGTTTCATGTTTTCTTTCAATGGAATGGTAGAACACTATAATAACTCTACCTTTGGATTCTTGCCCTCCTTGGCCAATAGTGCCCGAAGTCTTTCTTGCGAAGGGGGTGCGATGAAGATAATATATGGTTTCAAGTCTGAATTCCGGAGAGTCTTCAAGGACTAAAAAAAAAGATATTTTGGATCTTTACAGTCATTTTCATCATTTAACTACTTCCCAATAATATACTTGGAATAATAATGTCATTAAAAAAACAAACATTGCCTATGAGTGTTTCCAAGCATCTCTGTAACAAACAATTCAAAATATTTTCCGATTCTACCATTCACTGTAAGAATATATCGTGTAGCTGTAACACAGACACACACACACACACACAAATTAGCTTGCCCTGTTTATATAATAAAAGAAAAAATAATGACACTGAAGGTCTACAACTGTGATGCTAAAATATCCTCTAAGAAGCTCACATAAAGATTATAAATAACCATATTCAAAATCCTTTCTGTAGGAAGTAGAAATAAGCAGTAATGTTACCATGTGCTGGGGTCTAAATGCAATCAGAATAGGAAGAACTCCACATACATACACAAAAGAAGTTCTGGAAAAGTATACCTGAGAAAAAGCAGACTGAATCAGGAGACTGGTTTTCACCCTGCCTTTGCCATTGCATGACTATGTGTTCCTAAACTGAAGCACTCTACCAAAACGGGGATTATAGGAACATGACCTTTTCTATCTGAAACGTCATTAATTAAGACAACATGCTTAACAACTCTAAGTTCTTTGATAAATATGTTAGCCTGAGTAATATAAGGAATCCTGAAAGCATTTAGTAAAAATATACTTTTCTTACAGTCAAATGTTTATAATTGAAACAATAGAGACTAAGCTCTTTAGTCCACTAAAAAAACACAGGATCAGTGGGGGGGAAAATGTATGAGAAATTTATTTACCTGTGTACGAAGACTTAAAAGACAGATTTTGCCAGAGTTGATCACTTGCCGTACTGAATCTATGCTGGTTCCATACAAATTTTTCTCAAATTCACCATGTTCAATGAACTTTCCAGCTGCTATGTCTGCCTCAAATGCTTGCCGTGAAACAAAGTGGTAATCTCTACCAGCTACTTCGTGGTCTCGCCTACTCCGAGTTGTATCTAGGCACACAAAATCAGGTAAAAATAGCGGCATGGGTCAGAGTAAGCAGGGGGATAATTCTGCTAGTCAGGAATAGTTTCAGTTTTGTAACATAGATTAAATGTAAAAAGGTGAATTGAGGAAATCTTAAAAACCCATGGTTTAACAATGATTTGTTTTATTTCTAGACTAAGAAATGAACAAAAAAACATGGTTTTAGTATCTTAAACACTGCTACTCATCTTTTTCTAAAGTTTATTTCCTAAGATTAGGTAGGCACTGCATCATTTTTTTTTTTTTTTTTTAACTCTCCCACCCCCTAAGTACTATATAATCTAAACAGAATTTCTGTGTTCAGGGATTAGGTCTAAATTTCTAACTTCTGGGCAGCCCCGGTGGCGCAGCGGTTTGGTGCCGCCTGCAGCCTGGGGTGTGATCCTGGAGACCCAGGATCAAATCCCACGTCAGGCTCCCTGTGTGGAGCCTGCTTCTCTCTCTGCCTGTGTCTCTGCCTCTCTCTCTGTTTCTATGAATAAATAAATAAAATATTAAAAACAAACAAACAAACAAATAAATAAATAAATAAATTTCTATCTTCTGCATAAGTTTAAAAGCCAGGAGCTGATTCCATATTGAACAGGGAATTTTAAGATAACCAAATTAAAATTCATTCAGAGAATAATTAGTACCATAGAAAAAACCCCGAAATTTCTCAATAATGACTACCTTGAGTTACAAATTCCCAAAAGATATTCTTAAAACAAAGTTCTTTTTTCCTGGGTAAAACTATTTTTGATAAATTGGATGAAAAATTTCCCTCCAGTTAGGTTCTAAGATAGTACACTGAAAAGTACAGGAAAATGGGAATGCATCCAAACTTACGAGGAACTGCAGATGCAAAACGGTCTTTTTCTTTGTTCATGAGCCTCTGACGCAATTCATTCTGGCCACAGTTCTGTGGACCAATCAAAATGATAGGTCTTTTCCTATTTGCTGGCTGATGATAAAGTGACATTTCCTCATAAGTTAAGATCTCTTCATTGTCATAATCTTTGAAAAAGATAAAAATTAAACACTTCAGATAGAATTATTACCATGTAATAAAGATACACTCATAGATATTCAAAAACAATTAGAAAGAAAGAAAATTTATTATTAAAAACATTTAACCCTTTGGATCAAGATAAGTAATAATCAGGTAGGATTATATAAATATTTTCCTTCCCAGATACTATGAAAACAAAACAGACAATATATTAATCCTTCTGTAAGTATTTATTCCTTCTCTTTTTTTAAGTTGAATGTTTTAATACAATAAAAATACACTGCTTCTGCTGTAAAATAGTTTACAGCCAATACTTTGACAGAGGGTGGGGTAACCACTGGAGGAACTAATGAGCAAATGGTCTGTCATTTTTGTTAAACAGGGATACTAATACAGCACTCAGAGGGTTGGCTTAAGGATCAGACACACTATATATGCTGAGTACAATACCTGGCATAGATATACATTTAAAATAGCAGCTACAAACTAATGTAATCAGAGAAAGTAGGAACATTTTTCTGTGACTATAGAACGTGAAAACAAGTCGTAACTGCTATCCAAACTTGGAATACTAAAATTAACCTGAGTTCATGATTTAAGAAGAGGTATAAACTGTGATATGTAGGATAACATCCCTAAAGCCCACAATCCAGATGAAATCAGAGCTGTCAAGTTGTAAGAAACAAATGCAGACAAAAAGCAGCCTGCCATCTTCTCACTCATTATTACTTTCCCTGACCAGGAAAAGAGCATAAGATGTGTAGTCACATTCAACTGTAAGTTCCATGGGGGCAGGCAGGCATCTTGGTCTTGCCAGTACTTAGTACAGAATGCTGAGCAGGAACTCAAACTATCGAAATTCTAGCTCAACTATATAGTAGCTTTAAGAACTTAAGCAGATCTTTAATATCTGAACTTCAATATATTCATTATAATCTCAAGGAATTTATTGTTAGACCTAAATGGATGAAGGTTTCTTTTTTTTTTTTTTTTTTTGGATGAAGGTTTCTAAAGCATATAGTTACTGCCCCTGGAAGAGAGCGGTTATTATAAATGATAGTTATTATTAATAAAAATATGTTACAATGATGCCATTATGAAATGTATTTCCTGCCCTTCCCAAAATGCCAAAATGCCTTGCCCTCTGAAAAATCAGAGTTCTTTCTTTTTTTTTATTTAAAGATTTTATTTATTTAGTCAGAGAGAGAGAGAGAGAGAGAGAGAGAGAGACAGACAGGCAGAGACACAGGCAGAGGGAAAAACAGGTTCCATGCTGGGAGCCTGACACGGGACTCAATCCCGGGTCTCCAGGATCACGCCCTGGGCCGGTGCCAAACCGCTGGGCCACTGGGGCTGCCCCAGAGTTCTTTCTTTTAACATGTACAGACTGTGGCAGTATTTTAATTTATAAAGAATTATATATCTGCATGCTTTAGATTTGCAGGTTTTCTATAGTATAATAGCTATTAGAGCAGAACCAATTTAGTGTGTTTCAAAGGATAAAGAAACAGGTATTAATCACTTACCTAAATATAGAGGAAAGGATTAAAAATTCAATAAATCTGAGTTATACAATGTTTCAATTAGTATTAAAGATGCTTATTTTAGAAAAAAAGATTGAATCTCAGATTTAGTTTTATTTATTTATTTATTTTTTTCAGATTTAGTTTTATTTATTTATTTATTTATTTTTTAATTTTTATTTATTTATGATAGTCACAGAGAGAGAGAGAGAGAGGCAGAGACACAGGCAGAGGGAGAAGCAGGCTCCATGAACCGGGAACCTGACGTGGGATTCGATCCCGGGTCTCCAGGATCGCGCCCTGGGCCAAAGGCAGGCGCCAAACCACTGCGCCACCCAGGGATCCCTCAGATTTAGTTTTAAATGGGATTTTTCAATAACCTGTAAAATTTTATTTTCATGTTTATGCTAAAAAAAATTTCTCAAGGTATTAAGAGAATAACTTATAAATTGTTATTCCTTTATATAAATAGGAAGTTAAACAGTGCCTTTGCTTTATTTATTTGGTTTCTTTCTGACCAGAACCAAAGGAGGGGTAGCAAATTCTAATGCACTTAAGGACCAATCAAGAAGGCAATGAAAAGCAGTAAAATCAGGCTGGGTTTATAAAAACTGGATGTGGTGGAAACTGTTGAACTCAGATAGGAGGTGCCTAATAGACAATAGTCATCACTCAAGTCCAGCAGACTGCTGTCAACTAGGGACTACAAGCCCTGTGTTATTAAAGCCTTTGATTTGAAGAGAAGCTATAATAAAAACTTTTTTAATCCTAGTAACAACAACAACAACAGAAACAAACAAAAAACAACTCTCCTATGTGCCTGACTCAGTCAGCAGGCAGCAGGCTCTGTAGAATGGGTTGCCTTGGTGACATGAATTATTACAGAAAAAATACTCATTTTTACTTAAAATACAACCATGTTTTTGTAATTTGTTAGAGGTATATATTAATTTCACAAATAAAGTAGGAAAAACAGGAAACTAGCAATATAACACTATATAATGCTAAACTAATTTTTATGCTAGTTTTTCTCTAAATTCAAAATGCTACATTATTCATAAGATTTCAAAAGAAAATAATTTCTGCTAAAGACTTTCTTAAGCATATATGTAACATTAAGCAGAAAACAGGACTAGAAATATAACTCCCTGAAAACAGTTTAATTTCTTTCATGTGTGGGATATGGACCTCTTCCAGATATAAATCCAGCTATCTCTAAGAATAGAGCTCACCATCATTTTTGGGGTGAGGGGGAGAGGGGCAAAGGGGCAGAGAGAGAGAGAAGAGAGACAATTTTAAGCAAGCTTCACGCCCAGCATGGAGCCCAGAGCTTGATCTCATGACCCCGAGATCATGACCTGAGCCAAAATCAAGAGTCAGATGCTTACCCGATTAAACCACCCAGGTGCCCAAACTCACCATCATTTTTATTGGCATTATATAAAACCTTTTTCCTCTTCTTTTTATTCTTCTTTGCACACCACAGCTTTCCTGTTGAACAATCAAAAACTAACTGTAAACATAGGACTTATTTCCTTGAATAAAGTTATGTATTTCAAATTGAAGAATTCAAATAGTTTTCCATTTAAATTTATAAACACATATTGTTGTATAGAACTATTTTTCAGGGAAATAGCTGTAATTTTTCATTAGTCTCAAATTACAGATGATCTTTAATACTTAAATCCTCTTTCTTTAGTTATAAGATAATTAGTTTTGCCTCTCATATCACCCTTCCCATGAATACATATTTGACTATTCTGATATGTAGAATTTTTTTTTTTATTTATTTGAGAGAGAGTGCACAAGTAAGCTAGCATGAGCAGGGGAGGGGTAGAGGAAGAGAGAGAGAATCCTCAAGCAGACTCTTCTCTGAGCAGGAAGCCCAATGTAGGGCTTGATCCCAGGACCCTGAGATCATGACTTAAGTTGAAATCAAGTTGGCTGCCTAACCAACCTAACCAACCCAGGCACCCCAATACTCCTAGGATTTTAAAAGAAAATAATTTCTGATTATAAATCAGATATGTACATTTAAACACAGTTCCAGATGGAGACCCAATAAACCAAGAAATATAAATGTCCAACCTGATTTTTCTGGCTCCTTGTCTTCTTCTATGGTTTGCTTCATGGCTTCTCTTTGCTGCTGAAAGCTTTTCCCTTAGTAGCAGAAAGAAAAGAGTAAAATTTAAGACAAAAGAATATGTTTTTTGTTTTTCAGTCAAGGGGAATATAACTCTTCTTCACTTATATCCCCTTAAATCTTTCTGCCATGGAGGAAAATAACTCTTCTTCTTCACTTATATCCCCTTTTAAATCTTTCTGCCACCATATGGACCTATGTCAGCTATGATTATAAGCCCCCAAATGTTTAAAGTATTAAGTTTCAACTTTACTATCAGCCAGTCCTAGGATATGTAGTAGTAAAGTATATATACACCATCTATTAGAAAAAATAAGTAATAAACCAGTGTTAGAAAATGTTAACAGCTCAATTTTTCAAAGCTTTCTTTGAGCATTTACTATGTGGAAAGTACTATGCTGGATCCTGATTCTGGATCATTTAGAATTCTCTCAAATCAAATCAATTAATTCCAGGAGTTAACTTTACAAAATAATAAGTGAACACTCATCACTTTTTGATTTTAAGATATACCTCAATATATTCCCTTGCATTTATTATTTCTAATCTCCTTTTCTTTGTATGTATGTGTATGTTTTAGTGATTTTTTTATTTCCACCTTTAAGCTACCAGTGATATAAATAATGAAAAACATACAATGGTTTCCCTCTCAGAATTAAGATTTTAATTAGGAGGCTTTCAAGGTTTTTGATTTTTATTTTCTTTTCGGTTATCTACCTTAAAGTCAAATGTATTTTTTCTGAAGGATAAAAGTGGTTTTACTTAGAAATTTTGGATTAGAGTTCTACTTTTTAAATTTTTATATCTAGTTTTTTGTTTCAAGCCAAGGATTCTTAGAAATCAATAAGCAAATTCTATCTATGTTGGGATAATCAGCAGAACTTGTGCATTTTCATAAGAGCACAAGCAAAAACATTAATACTGAGTTTGACACACATAAGAAGTATTATAGATAACCACATTATCTTTAGGAGCTATACAGATTGTATTCCAAATAAAAACAAGTAATTATGAGGTGAGGGGGAAATTTTAAGAGCATTAAAATTTAAAAATAAGTAAAAAAGCTTTTTAAAGTAAGTATCTGATTTTGACAGATTCAGAAAAAAAAGGAACAAAATAATTTTGGTCAGTTACATATTAAAATGTTTAAAAACATTATAGTCATGTACTTCTATGGCACATTTTTATAGTACATACATATGTAGACTGCTATTGTAATGGCAATCTGGACAATATGACCTCTTAAGAAGTCTTCTAATTCTAACATTTAAAACCATCATCAAACTCAAACTAAGGTGGGTCCATTTATTTGTCCTATAACAAGATTTACAAATGATATCACGGAAATCTCCTTTATGCACTTCTATACTTTCAGAAACTCAATGTAAGCAGTCAAAATACTCTAGTTCTAAATATTTATGGGCTAGGTCTGTCATGATGAGAAGATATCAAATTGATATCTAGCACAAACACGAAGTAGAACATGATGGATATTCAGTATTCCAAGATTTCTAGAGTACTGTCTTGTGTGTTACTGTGAAGAATCAAAGGTGCAGCATTATCCTCTGAAGTTAGTATAAGAAGCTCATTCCTCATTCTCTGATATATGACTGAGGATAGACAAAAATTTAGTTTTAGCTTTTGTGTTTTAAAACAGAGGACTTATGGCTTTCTGTCACCTTATTAATACACATAAAGACCCAACTGCATGAAAAAGTAATCATTTTTTAAAAGACATGAAAAAGTGAATTTTTCTCTGTGAAGGCTTGTATTTTAAATGTTCTTTTAAGTATGTTCTACTATATTGTCTTTTACCTGGAACAAGCCCAGCTAGAGGTTGATTATCTTCATCCCCTTCCCTATAGGCTTGCCACCAATTTGGATCTTCTTGACTAATGATATGAAGTATATCCCCTTTTTGAAAAGATAGCCCTAATTCTCGACATGGAACATAAGGGTCATCTGAGGGATCATAATCAAAATGAGCTTTCACGTGGATCTAAAAGATAAAAAGGATAAAAATCAAAACAACACAGTAATGATGAAATGACAACACAAAATATTCAGCATAAATATAATTAAAATGTTACAATTTTTCATTAGTGCAAAGCAATTATGAGTTGAAAGAAGGGAGGTTTAGTTAAGTAGCAGCAGTATTTTCTCAGGCTTCTCTATTTTCTTTGATTAACTTCATCTCTCTGTTAACTGCAAACTCATACAAAAGTAAAAAACAAACAAACACTGTACAAGCCATTGCACTGTTAGCCACTAACAACCCTGAAGTGCTAAGGGACCTCAAAGACTTGAAAGAAGCAGAGGGAATATAACTGAGACCCCTTCCCCCTCCATTCCTGACTTTTGAAAACAATGACTCTGTAATAAGGTATGTAATTTCTAAACCACAATCACTTGGAAAGGTAGACTGTACTTCATTGCATCTGTCACCTACTTAGAGTGTCAGTTTCCCAAATACCCTCTTCCTTTCTTGGATACATTGTGTGACTGTGCCTTCAACTTCTGTTTTTCTTTCAAAAGGATGTGTTTAGGTTCATCAACAATCACACCCCAAACAGCTAAAATTATCTAAATCAAATTTATAATAAATTCCTATTGGGTTCTATTTGTAGGCTTTGAAATTTAACTAGTGGTACAAGTTATAATTTTTGTTAACAATGTACTTCTGCTATCAAAAAAAATATATATATTACACTTACAGCATGAATCTTCTTGAAAGCTATTTCCTACTCTCTTCCAGTATACCTCCATAAGATATAACAAAGTTATATCTTAATTCTAAGGCGTTTATAAAGGAATTAATATTCTTTTTTAACTTCTCCATCTGTAATTTTTATCCCACTTGGTTAAGTGGCATGTGTCATTTCCAAAATCTGTAAGATGTCCATTTTCGTTTAATGAAATTTAACACTTGTACACAATGAGTGCTTCTGCCCGGTGCAGGTTAAATTTCTGGTTTCAGCTAAATAAGCCAAGCATTTGATTGACATCCTAGGAATTCTATAATTCAGAGTCCTTTTCTATCCAATTGTTATCTGTCTTCCTTAACTAAGACTTTTGTCTTCACCATAATTGAAGCTACCTATCATAAAGATAATACTGGCTTGCCTCAAAAACTGTTTTATGAGAAGACAATATCTTTCAGTTCCTTAAGCACAATATTTGACTATTCTCAATAACGATGGACTGTATGAAATTTGATAAAATACTTTCTAAGTGATAGATACGTGTGTGTGTATATATATATATATATATATATATATATACACACACACACATATATATATATATACACGGCATATATATATATGGCATAACCAAGAATTCTCATGAAAGCAGCAGCCTCTTTCAGAAATTATGCTTGAGGGTGTCATTAAACAATATTTTTATAATTTCAAAAAAATGTATTACTAACTACTGTAAAGAAGAAATGAGGAAATCTAAGTCCTAATATATAAAGAATAACATTGAGGTAAAGCAATAAAATGGTCCAGTTAAAAAAATGTAGAATTTACATGTTAGTCTGCTTTTTGGGGGGGTAGTTTTTCACAGATGAACTTCATAAATTCAAAGAGTACACAAAATCATAAGTGTATGGCTCAATGAATTTTCACAAATGAAACATACCTGTATAACAAGCACACAAATCAAGAAGCAGAGTACCCAGAAATCCTGTCTTATGCTCTTTCAGTCACTAACCACCCTATGTCCTCTAAGGGTAAACATCATTCTGATTCCTAGAAGTATAGATTACTTTCCCCAGTATTTTACTTCATACAATTTAATCACATAATATTCACTATTGGGTTAAATATGGTTCAGAGACTTCATTCATTTTGACAGTGTTCTGCTGCATTCCAAGTACAGAGTGCCCTAATAATGAACCTTGTTCTTGATGTGAAAATAGAGACCAAACGTGAATTTTATAAAGTTATACAAAGGTAGCAGAGAATCAGAACGCAGTTCAGACGCTGGTTAAAGAGATTATACATACAATTTTGTGATCCTGGTATGAGAGGTAGGATAATCTAGAAGTACCTAATATGTAGGATTATAAAAAAAACCTTCTGCTTGACTATCATCTCTGTCAATCAGTGCTTCCAAAATCTGCTCAGATTGTTGTTTTTTAGCCAAAAGTCTTGGAAATCTAAATATGGGATTATAGGGGTTACTTAAGGTGGTGAAGAGATCATTTTTGTTATCAGCCTTTTAGAGATCTATGAAACCATACTTGGTCACCTGACTGATGATTTTGTCAAATAACTTTCTGAAAGCAATACTCAGCACATTTTCAAAGTGTTCTGCTCAGATCACCTGCCTGGAATATTTATCAAAATACTAAATTCTTATGCCACATCTCAGACTTCAGGTTCTGCATTTTAACTAGGTTCCTGTGATAACTTATATATATGCTATTTAAAACGTACCCTATGGCACTGGGTGGCTCAGTCAGTTAAACTGTCTGCCTTTGTCTCAGGTCATGATTTCCTGGGATCGAGTCCTGCATCAGGCTCCTTGCTCCACGGGGAGTCTGCTTACCCTCTGCCCCATTTTCTCTCTCACATAAATAAAATCTTAAAAAAAAATAACACACCCTAAAATCTTTGGGAACTACCCTGAGGGAAACTAATTAGACCATGGTGGAGGCTGTATCTAGGTCTGTAACTGTTGCCAAAGGATAACAAAATCAGCCAGAGATGCTTTTCTCTCTCCTCTTGCCTAGGTGTCAACCTTGACTATTCAGATTTAGTTGGTTTGGAATGAGGCCTCTCTCTGTGTAGACTGAAGAAGAGTATAGAGGGCAAATGTTTTGCTTATATTAACAAGTTTAGTGCTATTTAAAACATACCCACTAAAATTAAGAGCAAAATTTTTCACATTGAGATTAACCATCTAGTTGAGTTAAAGTCTGAGCATTGCCTTGACATGTTCTGTGTGATTTCTGTCCATATATTCTGATCCATTCTTATCAGTGCTAAAAGTTATCTTCATCCATCTTTCCTCTCTAGTTCTGTTAGTGGCTAATTTATTGTGTACCATACAAAGGAAAACAGCGCACCCCCTCCTATTTTTAAGAGAGAGACAGGGGAGAGGGGCAGGGAAAGGAGGAGAGAGAGAATCTTCAACAGGCTCTATGTCCACACAGGGCTCCATTACACAACCCTAAGATCACGACCTGAGCCAAACTGAAGAGTCAGGGCCACCCAGGTGTCCCAAACAGAGCTCTTTTTAAAATGGAGAGATGCTGACCCTTATAGAAGACTCCAGAGTTTAACAATGCTGTAATATCAGTACAATGTATCTGATCAAAACAGTGTTTGGTTTCTAAACAAAATCTTCCATCTAAATTTCGAATTATAGGATTATAGGATTGTTTAAATACGATTATATTCCAGCCTCACATTTTTCTCTTTGCCTTTTTTTTTTTTTTTTCTAGTACCTGTAAGCTCATAAGCTTGAAGTCCTACCAATGGGGATATGGTAAAGAGATAATGATTCATCAATTTATTTACATCTTTCCTAAGGGACTCAATGCTCCAAAATAATTTTTCTTTGTAATTTTTATTTCTGTATTTATTACAGATTTATTTTGAAGTTTTAAAATTATTGGTGGAAAAGAAAATGAAAGTATATCATCTTTTTAGCTTGGTTTAAACTTTACCCCTCACTCACACTGTAGAATTAAGGCCAGCATCAAGAAAAGCTTTACTAGGGTCAAGCAACAGTTTTCAAAATCCTCCCCCAACCCACTCAAGAAGAATTATCTTTATTGTTTGCTTCCATTTTTTACAGGAGAAGTTTAGGGTATCTGTAGGACATCCAAAAGATACTTTAGTAGAAAGCATCCAAAAGATACTTTAGTAGAAGGCAGACAGAAAACCTTAAGGTAAGAGCAAACTTAATACAGTAACTGCCCTAACTTGAAAACGGATGCCCATCTAATATACACTGAAATTTTCTATATTTTTTGTATCTCTGATAAAATATGTATTCATAAAAATCTTACTGCATTATAAAATTCCAGATCCTCTTCCAAATGAGAAAAAAAATTAAGATGTAAATTAGATAATACATTTTATACCTCTACTGGAAAAGTAAATACATTTGACAGCAGTAATTCTCAACTTTTCCTTCCAATCCAGTTATCTTTATCTACTGTGAACATCCTTAAACAATTGTTTTTAAATTTTGCAAACACATGTTTAAACAGGCTGGTCCTCTGACCTTCTCTCACCACAGTAAATACAACTATAGCCCAAATCTCTCCTTAGAATTCCAGACTGATACATCCTTTTTTTAAAAAAAGATTTATTTATTTGCGGGGGGTGGGGAGGAGGGGGGGTAGGGCAGAGGGAGAGAGAGAATCTCAAGCGGACTCCTCACAAGCACAGGGCCCTACTTGGGGCTCAATCTCATGACCCTGAGATCATGACCTGAACCAAAACCATGAGGCAGATGCCCAAATGACTGAGCCACCCAGGCACCCTGATATATTCAATTCTATGTACTCAGTATATCTACCTGAATGCCTCTCAAACCTAGAAAATGGACCTCTTCATTTTTCTCCCCCAATCTGTTTTTCCTCCAGACTTCCTTCTAGTAATAATCAGCACCACTATCTGCCTAGTTCCTCAAACATTCTTAACTTCCTCTTTCCTTTACCCTCCATGTTCATTACAAGGTCCTGCCATCTCTACTTCTAGAATATAGCCTGAACCATTTTCTCCACTGCCACTGCTATCATCCTAGTTTAGGCCATCAACATACTTTATGATTACTTCAGTTTCCTAAATCTCTTTGCTTCCATTACTGGCTCTACTAATCTAATTTCAACACAGCATCCAAAAGTGTTTTTTTAAAAATACAAACCAGATCATGATTCTATACTAAATATCCAAACTCTTGTTCACAGGAGAGACATGGGAAAAGGCACAGAGAATGAGGCTGCTGGAATTCAGAGACAAACTATTTCCTCATTTTTCTTCTTATAAAGAACTTTATACAGAAGGAAGGTTGTGGATGCAACATCAACTTCAAAATGTCTCATAAAGAATAAAAGGAAAATGTGAAATGATAGACAAAATATAAAGCATAATTGTGATAAAATATTGAGAAAAAAATGAAACTGTGTCTTCTTTCAAAGTGTTATGATTTTATAAAATAACAGATGCAATACATCAGCCTTCCATGTTAACTTGGCATTTTGAAATCTGTAATTTTTAACAGCTTTACTGAGAAATAATTCGTTATAAAAGTCACTACTGTATAAAATCATATGGTTTTTAGTAAATTCAGAGTTGTGCAATCATAAGCAATTTTACAACATTTTTATCATCCCAAAAGGAAATCCCATACTCATTAGGAATCACTCCCATACTCTCCTAACTCCCCTTCCTTACACCTAAGGAACTGTTGATCTACTGTCGCTCTCTATGGGTTTACTTCTTCTGGACATTTCACATAAATTATCCAATACATGGCCTTTTGTGACTGCCTTCTTTCACTTAGCCTAATTTTTTCAAGGTTCATCCATGTTGTAGCATATAGCAGCAGTACTTTACTCTTTTTTATGGCCAAATAATATTCCTTTTATGGATATACCATATTTCACTTTCCACTCATCAACCAGCCGACATCTGGGCTGTTTCTACTCTCTGGTTAATAAAATAATGCTGCTATGCGCATTCATGTACAAGTTTTTGTGAGGATGTATGTTTTCAGTTCTCTTGGATATACACCTAGGAGTAGGACTGTTAAGTCATATAGTAATTAAGTCTGTTAGCTAGCTAGCTGAATGTTTAACATAAGAAGCAAAACATACTCTAAAATTAAAGTTGTGCATACTTTGTAAAAGCACTTCTCCCTATACTAAGTATGTTTAAGCTAAATAAATGACCTATAATGACAGAAAAAGACAAAAGCTAGAAGTCAAAAATTCTGGAAGAAAAGTATGCTCTACATTTTACTTTGTAAGGTTTTAATAAATTTGAAATATTAAGACTTATATCTCTTTAAATAAAAACTGCTGAAATTACCTTTTACTTGAGTGCAAGAAATAATTAAAGTGACAGTTCTAGGGGCACCTGGGTGGCTTAGTAGGTTAAGTATCTGCCTTCAGCTCAGGTCATGATCCCAGAGTCCTGGGATCAAGACCCACATCAGGCTGCCTGCTCAGTGGGGAGTCTGCTTTCCCCTGTCCCCATTCCCCTGCTTGTTTTTTCTCTCTAATAAATAAAAAATCTAAAAATATAAAGTGACATTTCTAATACTTAAAAGTAAACATTCATGTGCAAGTTTTTGTGTGGATAGAAGTTTTTGATTCCTTGGTATTTACTCAAATGAGATGAAAACATGTCCACACACAAAAAAAACCTGCACAGGGATGTTTATAGGAGCTTAACTGGTAACTACCAAAACTTGGAAGCAACCAAGATATTCTTCAGTAGGTAAGAAGATAAACTATTGTATACCCAGACAACAGAATGTTATTTGGTGCTTAAAAAAATGTGCGACCAAGAGCTAAGAAAAGTCATGGAGGAAACTTAAATGCTTATTACTCATGAAAAAAAAAGCCAATCTGAAAAGGCTATATACTGTTATCATTCCAGCTATATTGATATAATGTAAAAGGCAAAACTACAGAGATCAGTGGTTGTCATTGGTTGGGGGGGGGGAGGAATTAATGAATAGGTAGAGCACAGAGGATTTTTAGGGCAGCCAAACTATTCTCTATGGTAGAATGGTGGATACATATTATAAATTATACATTTGTCAAAACCCATAGGATGTATACCACCAAAAGTTATTGATGTAACAAATGGTACAAGGATGCTGACAGTGGAAGCAATTATGCATGTATCAGGGCAGGAGATATGTGAGAACCTTCTGTTCAGTTTAGCTGTGAACCTAAAACTACTCTAAAAAAAAAAGTTTATTAATTAAATAAAAAAGTAAACAGTAGACAACAGACAAACAAGGAACATAAAAAAATCACTTACTACTGTTTCCTTGGCAGGAGGAGGCTTGATCTGTTGACTGGGAATCAGAACAAATGTCAGCGTACCATGCATATCAGACTGTAAAAGAAATATTAGGTTATGAAAATCATTCTATGATGTTATGGTGAATATTCCCTAAACTGGACTATTCTGGATCCCCTAGAAGACTTTTTAAAAAGTTGGTAAAGATGAATGACATTTCATCAGGAATCATAAATTAGACCTTTCATGGATTCCATTATAGTAGAGCTATCCAGGAACATGGCATTCTGTAATTCTGTTCCACTTGAGTAAGCCACTTAGCCGATAAGTCTTTGTTTTTTGTCTCCCATTCATTGTAAGCTTAGGAAGATTCCACAGTGAAGGGTTGGAAGATACCACAGCTAGAACAGTTCTGGGTTATCTACTCTGGCAAACACAGATTTAATATAGTAGAATTTGAAATAGTAATTGTGACCAGGATTAGAAAAGTGATGCAAAGAAATATATTTTCACTTCCCAGATACCTTGTCTCTGTTACTCATTCTATTTTTAACTGTATAGTGTAACTGTAGCTAACTATTACTTCCCAGTACACCACTGACTGCCTTGTTCAGAGACCTTCAGCCTAAACAGTAATCAAAACTTCTAGTCTTGACATAGCAGGGAGCAGTGCTCAACAAACACAACAGCCAATAAAACATAGCCTAAAAATGACAACCACTGACTCTGCTCTACCAAAGCAATGAATGATATTAGGTGAAAATAAGTATGTTTTCTAGATTCTTCAACAAACATCAGCAGATAGAGGAGATTCTATTGTAACAACTGAAGCTACGTAAATAATACAAATCTGGCTTGTGGATATATACAAAGTGATCATAAACTGCTCTCAAAGAGTAACTATAAACTAGTTTCCTGATTATAATGGCACTGTCCAATAGAATTTTCTATGATGATGGAAATACTCTATATCTACATCTTAATATGGAAACCATTAGCTATATACTGCTCTTGAACACCTGAAATGCAGCCAGTATGAATGGGGAACAGAATTTTAAATTTTATTTAATTTAAATCTAAATAACTAGCACATGTAGCTAGTGGCTATTATGTTGGACAGCGTACTGAAATCAGCTGAAGAGAATAAAAAAAGTGAACTTAAAAAATGATGAGGTGACTTTGTTTTGTCACCATTTTCCTAGTGGCTAGTACATAGTAGGCACTCAATTAATACATGTTGAAGAATAAATAAAACATATCGAGTAGTAATAAAGCTTAAAATAAAAAAAATCAGTGGTAACAACCCCAAAATAAAACGCTACTAATAAATATTGTGAAAATAATTATATCATGTGAAATTTAGGCTAGAAATTGTCTAGTGTTCTTAATAATTATTTTTAAAATACTGTACTTTTAGGTCTAATAACTAAGAAAATAGCTTTTAAGAACCTATCAGTTATTCTTCTGTATCAACTTACCAATAAGTCAAAAACCTCATTGACATCTTTCCCTCGAATTTCAATACCATTAATTTCCAGAACCTCATCTCCTTCATGTAACAGACCACTTTTCTCTGCAGCACCTCCTTTTACTATCCGACTAATGATGACAGAATCCATTTCATTACGAACTGTAGCACCCTAAAAAAAGGCAGTATCTAATTATAAAACAAAAATGTACTTTTTGTTAAACATTTCTTCATTAAAATTTTTTTCCCCCGTTCAACAATCCAAGTCTTCAGTTATCTTGGGAAAAAAACTAACTTACAGAACTAGAGTAGGCGTGGTAATTAGCTTTGAAAGTTGACCATTTTCCTTACAACATTTTCTGTTTCACACATGTTGTATTCATTTGAATTCTAAACCCAAGCAGACTTTTGAACAACAGATAAATGCATTTACTTAAAAACAATGTGAAGACCTATAATCAAATTTATTCTCTATATGCTGGATGCTATTAAAATGGTTTTATACTATTTAGATATAATTAGTGAACAGAACTTATAACTATAAAAAGTCCTTTCTTAAAATTCAAAATATGATTAAAGGATGAATAATAATCTGGTTTATTATTCAAATATTAAATATTAAAAAAACAAATATTAAATATTATAGCTGTAACCATTTCACATTAAAATGTATTAAGCATTTATATTTATTACATGAATTGGAAGCACAACTGAAACATATACATTCAAAAAATGGAAATATGAAATAGCGAATAAAGCTTAAAAATAGACAGAGTATGTAACATTTTTTCTCCTAAACTTTAATTTTAAAATTTTGTTGTAACTTTCCCAACTTGTTTTTTCTGGGGGGGTGAGGGTTACGGGATGGGATCTAGTTACATAAATTGCCCATAAAATACAGTCCCTATTTTATGTACCATAGTATTCAAGACATTTTTGAGACATGAAGATTAAACACTAGTTCTCTGGGCAGCCCGAGTGGCTCAGCAATTTAGCGCTGCCTGCAGCCTAGGGTGTGATCCTGGAGACCCAGGATCATGTCCCACATCAGGCTCCCTGCATGGAGCCTGCTTCTCCTTCTGCCTGTGTCTCTGCCTCTCTCTCTCTCTGTGCCGCTCATGAATAAATAATTAAAATCTTAAAAAATAAAAAAAAGACTAGTTCTCTGAAAATAAAAGAAAATTAAGGCAAGTACAGGAAACTTAGAAAAGAGATTGAAAAAAGTTTTACATATAAAAATATTAAAAGACAAAAAATTTAAAAATATGAACATTAAGACATACATACTTCTAAGTACATGTGAACTATATAAATAATTGTATTTCAACAGTATTAATGGAATGAAAAGATCAGAATTTCTTTTTTTTTTAGATCAGAATTTCTAATTACTGTTGTTTTTTTAAAGCTGGGACAATAATGAAGCAGATAACTCGCCCCTTCTTTGTTCCTCAACAATTATTTTACAAGCTATTATTTTCATCAAATTATAGGTAAGAAAAGAACAAACTTTTCTCAACTGAATAAGGAATATTAGCAAGAACATAAAAGAACTCCAGCAAATCAACCTCAAAAAAGAAAAACTACTAGAAATGTAAAGATGTCTTCAACTATTTGCCATACACAAAAGCCCTGTGTAGAAAGGATTTCAGATCAGAGATGTGGAGCACTTACCAGTGGAATATCTCGAGCCTTTTCAATACGAACTATTTTTACAGTTTCTCCTCCATACTGGCCAATGCTTTCATAAACTCTCTCATCTGTAAAGGGTTCTAGCTGCATTTCCTGCTCAGCAACCTTATCATGGGCCAGTAAAAGTGCCTGTTTCAAAGAAATCCACAGCATTTAAAGTAGCAGCATGATTTATTTCTGTAAGAGAGATTTTTAACCTAATCATGTAGATTAATATTCTAGTCATTAAACTTATACAGGAAGTTCTATAATTATTTATATATTCAGATCTATTTCCAAATTTTCTAATTGAAGTTTAGATGCAACTCTGTCTTTTATAACTAATAAAAAAGATGTGTAAAGTACAACAGGCTAACTCTGAGATGGTTATGAAAGTCTAAAATGTTTATTAATCTTCATAAAAGCAAAATCAATTTAATGGCTCAACATCAGAGATAATTAAAATTTACAGAGAATATACCAAAAAAGGGAAGAATTTTTGTACAGAATACAAAGTTGTTTCAAAACTACTGAGGTTAATTTTAAATATAAAAAGATATAATCCAACATATAAATAATATATATTTCAACATAGTAATTATTTTACAGTGCAAGTTATAAGTCAAACAAGCTACACAGATAATGTATGAGGTCTCTTCTAGTCCTCAGAGACGTATCAGAGACTTTGAATGCTATATAAATCACTTATATATCATTCTGTTCATTTTCTACCTGAACATGTGGGGCACTCAGCAAAGCAGTTAGTTCTTGTCCTTCCTTATGGTGGACTGGCTTCAAAACAGTTTGTACCTAAGAAACATTAAGATTATTTTTCCTAGGTTACAGGAAATATCACCAACATCTATACAAGTATTTTTTTAAAAGATACAATTTAAAATTTTTACATTAAAAAAATACACTTGATAAGATTTTGCTATTTACGACTATGAATGACCTATTTGCTTCTTCAAAGTTTCTCCCAATATACTATAAAATAGACTAGTAATGATTACATAAAGGAAGAAAAACTATTCTAACAGTAACTAGTTACAGTTTTAAAATCATGTTTATGTAACTGCATTTTATTTTTTTATTTTTATTTATTTTTATTTTTTTTTATTTTTTTTAATTTATTTATGATAGTCACAGAGAGAGAGAGAGAGAGAGGCAGAGACATAGGCAGAGGGAGAAACAGGCTCCATGCACCGGGAGCCTGATGTGGGATTCGATCCCGGGTCTCCAGGATCGCGCCCTGGGCCAAAGGCAAGCGCCAAACCACTGCGCCACCCAGGGATCCCTGTAACTGCATTTTAAATCAGGTTACAGACTAAGAAGAAAAACTTACATGAGAGTAATGAACACCTACCATTATCACAGGCAAAGGTAATTACATTAAAAAAATCTCCTGAGGTTGAGCAATCCTTGTATTCCTAGGATAAACTCCACTTGATTATGCTGAATTTTTTAGGTTTTATTTCCTTATCTGTAGAATGGCACTTACCATTTGAGGTTCTTAAAAGACTGAGATAATTCATATAAACTGCTTAGCACACCACTGAGGCACATAATAAATTACTACTTTAAGATTTCTACATTAATGTTCCTAAATTGGACTAGCCTCTACTTGTTTAAAGTGCAGTCATGTATACCAGTTTACAAAACTACTGTCTGGTTTTAGTATCTAGGTTATACTATCCTAGCACACTGAGGTGGGACATAGTCTATATTTATGTGTTAAAACAGTTTATTTAACACAAGAATTCTATG
Source organism: Vulpes lagopus (assembly GCF_018345385.1). Taxonomy (NCBI): domain Eukaryota; kingdom Metazoa; phylum Chordata; class Mammalia; order Carnivora; family Canidae; genus Vulpes; species Vulpes lagopus. The sequence continues at coordinate 32,154,556 of NC_054829.1, forward strand.
TTCCTTAATGTTTTGATAGAGCTTGTACATAAAATAATATGGGCATGGTAGATTTTTTTGTAAAGGTGGATTGCCTAATGTTATTGGTATTTTCTTCCTTTATGTAACTTGTCAAAGATTTCTCTATTTCCTTATACTTTTCAAAAACCTAGCTTCTAAGTTTAAATTATTCTTCCCATTTAAATAATCTAATTCCTTTCTTCTGATTTAGTTAATTCCCCTTTGCAATTTCTAAAACCCAATTTCAGTTGGGTTAATTTTAAAAAATCTTTTATTTATTTATTCATGAGAGACACAGAGAGGCCGAGACATAGGCAGAGAGAGAAGCAGGCTCCCTGTGGGGAGCCCAATGTGGGACTCGATCCTAGGATCCCAAGATCACACCCTGAGTGAAGGCAGATGCTCAACCACTGAACCACCCAGGCGTCCCTCCTTTAAAAAGAAAAAAAAAAAACCCAAAATTTACTTATTTAGAAATTCTGTTGGTGGGGGGAGGGGCAGAAGGAGAGGGAGAGAGAGAATCTCAAGCAGACACCTCACTGAGCTTGTAGCCCAATACAAAGCTCCATCCCATCACCTTGAGATCATGACCTGAGCTGAAATCAAGAGTTGGATGCTTAACCGACTGAGCCACCCAGGGGCCCCCAGTTCATTATATTCAATCTTCTTTCTTCTACCACAAGTTTTTAAAGGTACAAATTTTGCTTTGTGGACTATTTTTCCCCCAAAGATGATTCTATGTATGTTCTCAGTGTCAATGCCTCTGATTTTCTTCCCTTTTATTTTCAAACTCAATTACCCACCAAAAAGACTGTTTAGCAATAATGCAGATAAAACCAAAATTAGCACCCTTAACAAAAACAAATTCATATATAGAATTTTTTATAAAAATAACTCATGATTAAAACAGTAATTCTCTAATACTTCTTATGGCTATTTTAAATCATTTTATTAGTAATTCCCCTATCAAACCTAAGAGATGATTATTTGGGGGTTAATTAATTTGACCACAACAAGTGGATCAAAGCGATGATAGTTCCCAAATCAGCCTGTTCTCTTGTTTTGCTACCTAGACAAACATGTTTCTAATTGTAGAGTTAGTTGTATATATATATATATACAGGATAGCATAGCAATTATTATCTACTTTAAGAATTCTATTAAAGTCTTACTAATGTAATAGGCAAATGCAGTTACCCAAAACTGTGGGCAGTTAAATGTTAATTTTTAAAATAAGGTTTTTTTCTTTTTAAAATGTATCAAATCTAGGCTTATTTATTTTTTAAATCTAGGCTAATTTAAAATGAAATGTAGTCCCTGATCCTGACCTTTTGATAGCTGGAGAAAGTAATTCTGAGGAGAAAAGAAAATTTTGGATTAAAAATGTACTAAAATTATACAGTGTGTACCAAATCAAATCATTAATAATTTTGTGTACAATTTTTCCTATTTTTACTTTTATTTTATCTTTTAAAATATTTTATTTATTTATTCATGAAAGACACAGAGAGGGAGTAGATAGGCAGAGACAGACAGAGGGAGAAGCAGGCTCCACGCAGGGAGCCCGATGTGGGACTTGATCCCGGGTCTCCAGGATCACACCCAGGCTGAAGACGGTGCTAAACCACTAAGCCACTGGGACTGCCCCTATTTTTACTTTTAAATCAGTTCCTAAACATCTCTGAGATCTTTCAACCTACAGAAATGTAGAGCTCCTCTTAAGGTTTATTTCCTTTCCTTATTAGTCCAGATGTTGTTACCTATTTAGTGTACCCACACATCAATAGCTATTTCTACCAAGAACTAAGGAATTAAAAGGCTATTCTTATACTGTACTGTTTCCTTTCCACTGGCCTATAAATGCTCTAATCTCTTATCTTTAAAAAGAACTACTCTCTTCTGATCTAGGACTCTTTTCTAGCTATACTGTTTTTCTCTATTTCAGAGCTAAAATCCTTTTTCTTTTAAAATTTAATTTTATTTAAATTTAATTAATTAACATACAGTGTATTATTATAGTTTCAGGGGTAGAGTTCATTGATTCATCAGTTGTACATAACACCCAATGCTCATTACATCACATATCCTCCTTAATGCCCATCACCCAATTGCACAAACCCCCCAATCCTCCTTTTTCATTTTTAAACTAGTGTTTTAAATTACAGAAATAGTATATGTTAAATGAGAAAGATTGGAAAATAGTTAACCAAAAAGAAGGAAATAAAAGTCATTATAACCCTCAGACCTACGGATACTCATTTAGTACATATCCTTCTGTATTCTTATCTTTGTTTCTACCAAAATTCACCGTGAGAAACATATCTGAGAAAAGGAGAAAATGATTTTTTTTAAGATTTTATTTATTCATGAGAGACACAGATTGAGAGAGAGAGAGAGAGAAAGAGAGAGAGAGGCAGAGACACCGGCAGAGGGAGAAGTAGGCTCCATGCAGAGAGCCTGATGTGGAACTTGATCACGGGACTCCAGGATCACGCCCTGGGCCGAAGGCAGGCGCTAAACCATTGGGATCCCTGTAGGATCCCTGTAACTAGAATATACTAAGAACTCTCAACTCAGTAAGACCAACAATCTGATTTTTAAAGTGGGGAAAAAAAAAATCTGACAAGCTATTTTACAAAAGAACATAGGAAAATAGCCCATGAAAAATGTTCAATATATATAAATACAAACTCAAATGACATACCATTACACATCTACTAGAATGATAAATAGGAAACAACTCGAATATCAATCTAGGTGAGTGGTGAAACAAATTGTGGGATATTTCTACAATGGAATGCCACTTACTCAGCAAGAAGTTGAAGTTACAAATACAACACATGGATGAATTTGAAAAAGTCAACACAAAAGACTACATATTATCTTATTCTGTTTATATGAAATGCCCAGAAAAGCAAATTTATAAAAGCACAAAACAGATCAGTGAAGGCCTAGGGCCTGGGGAGTGGGAAAGAGGTGGTTATTGTCTGCAAAAGGCCATGAGGGAGCTTAGTGGATACTTCAATAACCTGACTGTGGTGGCAGATTACACAGGTGTATAATTGTGTATACTGAACTATACAATAAATGTACCCATTGTAAGCACATGTAAATTATATCTCAAAAAAGTGTGCTACCAAAAAAAATATGCCCATAACCCGAAAACTATGGGAAAAATCTGTGTTTATCCATTATATTTATTTTTCTCGAAATGAGATCATGCTATTTATACAATTCTGTAACTGCTTTGATTTGACAATTTAAAAAATATTTTAATAACCTTTTAAATTCTAGAACAGAAATATAAACATTTTAGTTCTTGTTGACTGTCACAGGATCAAGTCCAAGCTTCTTAGCATAATCTGACTTCTGCTTCTTTTCCAACCCTATCACTTAACATTCCTCCTGTCTTAACCTTTTTGGTCCAGCCCTAAACTGCTTGTTCTCTGCATGCTGTCTCCCTTGGATGACTATGAATACTCCCTATGATGCTCACTCCCCCAGCTACCTGAACTGTCTTATTCTATTTGCTTAGATAACATGTACTCATAAGTCTGAACACATTTGATTTAAAATTGTTGATGGACTTGACTGAGCTCACTGAAGATGGAACTTATCTTTTTCAGCTTTGTTATTTGGCTGAATGCCTGGCAAAGGGCAATGCAATGTTTGACAAATTCCATCAGAGAGGGCAGGAAGTCATCCTGATGTTCCCTTTACCTCTGTTCTCCATTTAGGGGCAATAGGTCCTATTAATTTTCTATTTAAATATTTCCTCACTTCATGTTCAATTGCTATTAAAATCTTACTTCTGGACAATTACAACAGCCTCCATACTTTATGCCTTCATTCTTGACCTCATACAACTTATAAATATCTTGCTTTAAGCTTTTCTTTACAGTGACTTTTTCATATTAAATTTGGGAAACACATAAACATCAAAATAAGAAAATTACCTATCTACCCACCACCTAGAGATAGCCTTCTCAATGATTTATTTCTTCCAATATTTCTCACATGCATGTTTGGATATGTTTGTGTGTATACAAATTATATCCATATTTCAACAGGCACCATGTTGAATAACAAACCAAGGTTTTTGTTCCTCAGAGTAATTCAACCTATTCAAATTAGAAATAATTTCATAGTTTTGCTGTTCTCTCACAATTTTATATTTCATCACTTCTTCCTATTTCATTTCACTAGCTAGTACCTCCAGAAAAATACTGAATACTAGAGGTGAGAGTCTATAGATTGTCCTATTCCAGGCTTAAAAAGCAATGTGTTGGGTATTTCACCATTACACAGGATGCTCCCTATTGATATTTGATATTATTTTTTTATTAAGTTAACAAAATGTGCCAGGTTTTCTAAGAATTTTCATCAAGGGAAAGGTATTAAATTTTTTTCAGGTTATCTTTTCTGCATCAAGTTGATCATATGATTTTCTCCTTTCATCTATTCATGTGAGTTAATTATTTTAAAATATTTACCAACAAATCCATCTTAAGTTAAATTTAAACTTACTAATATGGCTTATCTGGCCTTTGGAATCTGGACTCTAACTTTTTTTTTTAACTTTTTATTTTTTTTTAATTTTTATTTATGATAGTCACACACACAGAGAGAGAGAGAGAGAGAGAGAGAGAGAGGCAGAGACATAGGCAGAGGGAGAAGCAGGCTCCATGCACCGGGAGCCTGATGTGGGATTCGATCCCGGGTCTCCAGGATCGCGCCCTGGGCCAAAGACAGGCGCTAAACTGCTGCGCCACCCAGGGATCCCCGGACTCTAACTTCTAAGATTATATCCTACCCTTTACTCATTGTTGAAGAAATATGCCAGACTTCCTTAGTCACTACAGTCTTTGTACCCTTTCCCAGTGGAATGGCTTTTCCTCTTTCTTGGACTTCCTGGCAAAATCCCAATCATCCTTCAAGGCTCAGCAAATTAAATTTTCTTCTATATTTCTTCCTTTCTCCCATCACCTCCCCTTGAATCAGGCACATCTAAGTTGTGCTTTTGGTATCTTACTCATACTGCCATCAGAGTACTTCTCATCACACCATAATTGTTTATTCATGGTACTTCCTCAGTGATAGGCTAACTCAACTTTCACTGGTCACTGGACACCTGTGTTGAGTCCAGTTATTATCTAAATGCTATAAACAGTATTTGTACTTACACCCTTGTGTGGATATGTTTTCATTTTTCTCAGGCATACACCCAGAAGTGGAACTGCTAGGTCATCTAAATAGGTACATTAAGCTTTAGTTTGCCAAACATTTCCCAAAGTGGTAGTACCAATTTATACTCCACCAGTTATGTATGTGAGTTTCAATTGCTCCATAAGTTCACCAACATTTTATATTGTCAGTCTTTTTTTTTTTTCTCTTAATTTTAGTCATTCTGTTGCCTATGTAGTGGTATGCCATTTTGTTTTAATTTGCATTTCTCGGGCAGCCTTCAGCCCAGGGCGTGATCTTGGAGACCCGGGATCAAGTCCCACGACAGGCTCCCTGCAAGGAGCCTGCTTCTCCCTCTGCCTATGTCTCTGCCCCTCTCTGTGTCTCTCATGAATAAATAAATAAAATCTTAAAATAAATAAACAAATAAATAACATTTCTGTTAGCTAATGATCTAAATATTTTGCCAAACTTATTGGCCATTTGGATTTTCTTTTTGTGAGTGTCTATTCAAGTTCTTTGTCTATTCTAAAAAAAACCTGAATAGTCTTTTTCTTATTAATATGTGAGAGTTATTTGGGATTCCAGTTTTTATATGCACATGTATATATCTCTCAATATCTCAAAATCAAATAATAAAATAAAATATATTTCCTAGTCTGCTGGCTTGCATTATTTCTGGATAAGCAAAAGTTCATTAAATGAAACCCAGGTGGTTCAAACTTTTCTCGATAAAAGCACTTTAATGACAAAAAACAAATTGATTTGTGGCTATTAATAAATACCCTAAATTGTCAAAGATGTAATCTGGATTTCTATATATGAAGTTTTCATAGGCTTTATTATCTATTATATAATAACTAATTGTTTAACAAAAAACTATAAAAGTACTACTTTAAAAAGCTATGAAAACAAAGAACACTTCCTAATTAATGTTTTAAGACATCTTTGGCTAAATTCCTTGGGGTTTTTAACTTAAATTTTCATTTAAAAATGATATAATTGAAGCATGAGGTGATTTCTTCTTTTAAATACTCCATATTTAAAAAGCTGGAATTTTGAATACTAAAAAGCAAAACAGCAGGCACTGGGCAGATGAGCAGCCTAATTAGTCTTATATGCTATTCACAAAACCTCACCTGACCTCACTATCAATATTCAGAAATATAAAACAGAAGACTTGAATTAGGTGATTACTAACATTTTTCCAGCATTTCAACTTTTAAAATTTTGTCATCAAACACTTTGCTATGATGAGCTCTGAATATATACTTTCCTTAAGTGTTATGCATTGTAAGTTAGGGCTGCTACGTATTTGTGCAGACACAGCTACAGGGGAAGTTAACTCACACAGCAGCACAACCACACACACTATGGCCCTGACTAGGTCCATCACTTTGTACTCATTTAAGACCAGTCTCAGTCAAGGAGACTACCAGTCACATATCATACCGACCACCAAAACAACATAATTCTTGAGTATTATTGAAGATATTGTAAGGATGTAAAAGCAAATGTTCAGAGTCTCTTTGCTATGGTACTTTTATAATTAGACAGTGAGTATCAACATCAACAGGCAGCAGAAACAAGAACTTCAAAGTTGGCATGTTAATGAGACAAACTCACTGCATATTAAAGAAGATATATATTTATGATACTTGATTATCAGATACAATTTTATCTCATCAGTACCCATTTCAGTTTATAACATATAATGCTTAAAATAAAACTATACATTTATAAAAGCACTAAAAATCTTCCCTTTAGTAAGTCAGACAAATGTTTCTCTCACTGTGCAAGTATATAATTTTATATATAAAATAAATAATTCTTTTCATGAAACAGCTGATTCTGGAGTATATATTTTCAGGATAAAATGCACACAGCAAATTTTTCCTAACACAATAAATTATTAACGTGTGATCAATAGTAACAAACCTTATATTCACATCGGCATTTTCCTACAATACTGCCTTACTAGCACTACCAATTAGCTTATATACATCAAGCAGATGTTTAGAATACATACCTCTTGTGCAAGATCTTGTGCATTGGAGATAAGAGGAAAAGGAGGACTGGCCTTGTTCATATGTACTGTGACAGCATTGTGTATCTTAAATGCATTCTGGAAATCTTTATTTTGTACAAGTTGTAAAAGCAGTGAGATATCCTCCTGGCTCTGAGAATCTACCAAAGTATGTTGGATATGTTTAAGTGAAGAAAACAAGTCTTCCACTTCTAGTAGGAGAAGAAAAAGGTATCCAAAAATTAATTGTTTGTCGTAATTCAACATATGTTTTAAGATAAACTTTCTTACACCAATAACAACTTAAGTTTTCCAATATATTTGAGAGTTAAATCACTATCATTTTACCCATTTTCAAGTAAAACTCTAAAAAATATACAACAAAATAGAGTAACATTCTTTTCAAGCATTTGAAGTATAAAACACAGGGATCCCCAGGTGGATTAGCAGTTTAGTGCCTGCCTTCGGCCCGGGGTGTAATCCTGGAGTCCCAGGATCGAGTCCCACATTAGGCTCCCTAAATGGAGCCTGCATCTCCCTCTGCCTGTGTCTCTGCCTCTCTCTCTCTCATGAATAAATAAAATCTTTTAAAAAAAGTATAAAACAGGGATCCCTGGGTGGCGCAGCGGTTTGGCACCTGCCTTTGGCCCAGGGCGCAATCCTGGAGACCCGGGATCGAATCCCACATCAGGCTCCCGGTGCATGGAGCCTGCTTCTCCCTCTGCCTGTGTCTCTGCCTCTCTCTCTTTCTCTCTGTATGACTATCATAAATAAATAAAATTAAAAAAAAAAGTATAAAACACATACTAACTATAAAAATAAATGAATACATTTAAACAAAAATGAATAAATTTAAATAGTCCCATCACCTAGACATAACTTTTTTTTAATATCTTAGAGCATTTGTTTTCATTTAACAGTACATTTTAATTATTTTCCCACATCACCAAATAGTCTTTTATTTTTTTTTTATTTTTTTTCCAAAGTCTTTTAAAAACATTATATATAATGGCTCTATGATACTGTTACTTAGCTAAACCATAATTTAAATTACCATTGAAGTTGAGCATTGAGATTGCTTCCCTCCAATTTTTTGCTACTATACGTAATAAGCATTTCAATACATAATGATCATTGCTGAATAAAAATTTGTCAGAAAGTGATGTTTTCTTAAAATAACTCTTAGAAATAGAATTTTTAAGTAAAACTCTGACATTGAAAAAACCAAACAGCTTTTCAGGGAAGTTTTACTAATTTAATTTACATCCCATTAGCAATAGTTTCACCAATATTCAACATTACAGTTTTATAAAATCAATTTACTTAATGGCAAGGGTGAGGTTTAGTCATATTTACCAGGCACTTCTTTGTGGTCTATAAAACTCTTGTGAACACGTGAGTCTCCTAAAATTATACTGAAAGTTGTGGGCATGTGTATTTGTGTGTACATGCCTGTTGATGTGCATACGAGGCATATACATTCTTCTGGGAAAAGGTTATATCCCAAAATGGTTTAAAGTCACAGGTTGTCTCTTCCTTGCCCCTCAACAACTAGATGTGTGCGTGTGTGTACACTTTGTTACATTTGTTGGAAACAGTGTCAATTTTTTCATTTGTCTGTTAACTGTGTTTATCACAGCTTTTATTATAGAAGTTTTCAATTCTATGTTAAGAATTATCTACTTTTCTCTATGTGATTTCCATGCTTATAAACTCCTTCTGCTAGGTCATTATATATTTACCTGCATTTCTTTTGGTTTCTTACAGCTTCTACTTCATAAATAACTTTAATTCACCTAAAATTTACTTTGATATAGATTTGAGGGGAAATTTTAACTTCACTTCTTTTCTTCCAAGTGGTCAACAATTATTCTAAAACCATTTATTAAATAACCCTTACTGTTACATTGATTTATGCTACTACCAAATTCTTACATAGAACATTATCTTTTTCTAGTCCAGTGGCCTATCAGAACCACAATGTCTTATTATATAGTAGCATTACAGTCTTTCCTCATATTGATATGACAAGTACTTGTTCATTACTTTTTCAAAAACGTCTTGACCATTCTAAATGAGTTAGAATTTTTTCAAGGTACTACCCACTCTCTCCCATTCCTCCAAAAATAAAAGTCTATTGAGATACTGACTAAAATTAAACCTGTACAAGTTTGGGAAAAACTTATAGTGGATACCACTTCTTATACAATCACATGGAAAAAAAAACCTCTCAGCTTAAGTCTTTTTGTTCGTTTTCTTCATATACGGTCTGCAGAAAAGCTGATTCTTATACATGTATCTTATAACTTACTACTTTACAGCAGTTAAATTCTTTCATAGACTCGAATAGTTCTTCAGTAGATCCTTGAGGTTTTTTACCTCCTCCCCACAAATCAAAACAGATTTACTCCATATAAAATACACAAATATACTGCTCTTCAGTAATTTAAAATGAATATTAACTAGGAGCAAAAACTGGAAAGTCAAAACTGTCAATTGAATGACCTAAGAAACTGTGACGCAGAGCTATTAAAACTTTAGATATATACAATTTTACTTGTCAAATATACTTTAGTAGATCTGGGGCGGGGAGAATATGGAATGTCAGATTCCATCAAATTCAAAGAGGTTACCACAGAATTACTGAGTGTAAAGAATTCAATAGGCTTAAAGTATCTTTAGAGCAAAACAGGAAAACATTTAAATATCTTAAAAGGAAAAAGAATTATAAAAGTAACAAAGTAGTTTGTCTACAATCTTAGGACTATCTTTGACTTCACTGGGTGGATAATGAGATTACTGTTTAAAATTTTAGTAATTATTTAAAAGAGTTCAGACTGGGGTATCAGGGCAATTAGAAAAATCAAGGGCTTCAGATCTTACCACTGACTGAAATCAGTAAGCAATTTTCGTCAGCCCAAAAGATACACATTTCTCTAATGTCTCTTCAACCCTAAGGATATCTCTCTGGTATACCAAAGCCATCCATAAGGATACTGCAATACTGACATTAAAAAAAAAAATTCTGTTGTTGTATCTTCCAGCTATAATTACTAGTATTAATTTGGTATACTATACAGGCCTGTCACACTTAAAAAAAAAAAAAGCTGATTTAACCATATAGGTCACATTGTAAATGTTGCTTTGCAATCTGATTTTCTAATTTCTTTGGAATAAATACCTAAAACTACTGGTTAGATAATAAAAACATTTAAAACTTTGATATATATATTGACACAGTAACTCATACTCCTACCAGTAATTAATGTGAGTGCCTATTTCTACAAACAGGCCGAAATAAGGATTATTAATTTTTCCATTGTTGGTGATCTGGTTAGGAAAAAATATATTTCTTTGCCTAGTAGTGAGGTTGAATCTATTTCCACAAAGTTAACAGTCATTTGTATTTCTCCTTTCATTTATTTTCTACTTATCTCTGCCTGTTTTTCTATTAGTTTTCTTTTTTCCTTAATGACTAGTATTGATTATATAAATACCTCTGAAGTTTTATGCAAAACATACTGAATGTAACTACCTTTTCTTGCTTTATCAGAACAATGATTTTTAATCGAAGATATTTATGAGAATTACTTTTTTTTTTTAAAGATTTTATTCATTTATTCATGAGAAAGAGAGAGAGAGAGAGAGGCAGAGACACAGGCAGAGGGAGAAGCAGGCTCCATGCAGGGAGCCTGACATGGGACTTGATCCTTGGTCTCCAGGATCACGCCCTTGGCTGAAGGCGGCGCTAAACCGCTGAGCCACCGGGGCTGCCCTATGAGAACTACTAAGGGAACTTGCAAAGGTATGTGCTGAGTTCTACCTCAAACAATCAGAATCTCCTGTGTTGTCTTACTTATGTCATTAAATATAAACATAAATACATATATATTGATTTTAAGTTTATGATAATGTACCCTTCTGGTTAAGAACCACTGACTTAAAGACTTTATTAACACAGTCACTACAATATTTTAAGACATGATATACTTGAGACTAAGGTAGTCAAACCTATTTCCTTCTATACTAAATAACCTTGACTGCTATACTGAGTTTTTGTGTCTGTTTTTTAGTTACTCTATTTCCTTGTTGATAAATAATTTTTGTTGCCCTCTTTCTGCTTCTGTGGTAAGCACAGCAATAATTCTCATATTTAGAATACTGTAAGTATAAATTAAGATAATGTAGTCCTATGTCATAGAGAAGAATTAGGGAAAGTAAGGTAGAGTATCTCAAACTAGGAATGGCTTAGTGAGACAAGTTGAAATCAATGATCTTATTTCAGGAGATCAGTTCACAGTTGAGATACTGCTCAGATAGGAAATTTTGTGCTTAATCCAAAATGGATAGTGTAAGGAATGCAGATTCCATAGAGAGATGAAATCTGGCCAATTTGTACATATTGAGTTCTAAAATCACAAAGACCATGGGCCGGGAGGGGCGACGCAATAAAAATATCCCATCAAACTAAAAAAAATAAATAAATAAAATAAAATAAAATAAAATAAAATAAAATAAAATAAAATCACAAAGACCATCTAGGACAGTTTAAAATCCAAGAGGAAAAAAAAAAAAGCTTTCTGGACAAACTGGAAATGTTTTTCATTCAGATCTACAGGAATAGGAAAAATGTAAAGTATAATACTACAACAGAGTCCCAAAGAGGCTAATGACCTAGTACCTCCTACAAAAATAATGGGTTGTGGGAGAACCTAAGAACCTCGTCAATGCTAGAAAGAGAAAAACATTTAACTGGGCTTAAGGTTCAAGATTGTTAGGTTAGCATCGAGACCAACTTAAACTTGTTCACTATCATTCTTTACTTCACTCACCTCTTTGAAATTCTACTCACGTTTTTGTTTAGTTAGTAAAAACTGTTTTCAATGAAATTATCTTACTACATTAATCCATATTGTCAGACTGAATTGAGATGACTTAAATTAAGCTCAGCTTTTAAAATTAAACATTGTCAACTATTTTTGAAACTACAAATATGTATTTGGCACAAATTATATATTAGTCATTCCCATCACTGAATAGTATGATACAGAATATCCTATTATGTGCATATATACAGGATTTTATTGAATCCTCCTAAAAACCCTAAGAAACATTTCCCAATTTAAAAAACAACCCCAGGGCAGCCCTGGTGGCTCAGCGGTTTAGCGCCGCCTTCAGCCCAGAGCGTGATTCTGGAAACCTGAGATAGAGTCCAGTGTCGGGCTCCCTGCATAGAGCCTGCTTCTCCCTCTGCCTGTGTCTCTGCCTCTCTCTCTCTCTCTGTGTGTCTCATGAATGAATGAATAAATAAATAAATAAATAAATATATATAAATAAATAAATAAAACCCCAAACCTTCCAAACTAGAGAAACCCATAACTCAGATCAAATCTCAAGAAAATAAAGCCATACACAAAAAACAGCACCCAGATGAAGAATTTGTTTCTTCAAACTTCTAAGGCAGTGCTTTTCTGCCAACCACAGGAATAAAAAAAGAGAAATTTTTTTTTTTTTTTTTTTTTTTTTTTTTGCAGATTCTAGGGCTTGATTATGCTGTTTATCTGTTCTGGAAAAGCTGTCCCTGAGATGTCTTTCTGCCCAATACAGCAGCATGTAATATACACAGGCCAGTATTTAGAGGAGCTTATACATGTATCCTTAAAAGGAATTTTCTCTAGTTAACTGTTTGCACCTTCATACATATAATGCATGTGTTTTATTCACCCTCCAAATGCTACTTTCATAATATCATGCAGGAAAGCTTCTCAAAATACTCTCATCCTTCACAGCTACATGTTTCCATTAAGAATGTTTAGCGAATAAGTAGAAAAGATTAAATTAGCAGATATTCAGTGAATTTTTACAACTTCATTAAATATATGTAGACTGTCTAGAAGACATGGACTAAACTATATGTAGTTGAAACAAATGAGTATTTAAAAGAGAATACAAGGGATCCCTGGGTGGCGCAGTGGTTTGGCGCCTGCCTTTGGCCCAGGGCGCGATCCTGGAGACCCGGGATCGAATCCCACATCAGGCTCCCGGTGCATGGAGCCTGCTTCTCCCTCTGCCTATGTCTCTGCCTCTCTCTCTGTGACTATCATAAATAAATAAAAAATTAAAAAAAAATAAATAAAAGAGAATACAAAATACTGATACAAACCCTATGATGAAATTAGTGTTTTTTAATAAATAGGCTTATCAACTTAAAAGACATTAAAAATGATGCTGCCTCTGTCCACTAAGTTTTAAAATCACATAGAAAGCAATAGACACCCACAGCATTAGTCTTAAGATTCTGATCATAATAAATGAAATTAATTCAGTGTTTACTCAGTTCTTTACTAGAAAATTCTCAATGTAATTTTGACAAAGGGTGTTTTCTTTAATATTAAGATTGATGTCTAATTAAAAATTATTGTGGGTAACATCAGCTTAGCGACTCTCACTGTGACACGCATTCTCACTCACATTTTAGTTTCATATAAAATTCTTAATTTCAAAGGTCAGAATATTTAGTTGTAGGTTAAAAAACCCTTTGATCACTTATTATACATCTTTTTAAAAATTTTTAAGGATTTTATTTATTTATTCATGAAAGACACACACACACACAGAGAAAGGTAGAAACAGGTAGAAGGAGAAGCAGGCTCCATGCAGGGAGCCTGACATGGAACTCGATCCTGGGTCTCCAAGATCACGCCCTGGACTGAAGGTGGCACTAAAACGCTGAGCCACCCGGGCTACCCTCTTTTTAAAATTTTTAAAGATTTTATTTATTTATTTGAGAGACAGAGAGTACCAATGGGGGAGGGGCAGGGGGAGAGGAGCAAGCAGCTTCTCCATGGAGTGGGGAGCCTGATGCAGGGCTCAATCCCAGAACCCTGAGATCATGACCTGAGTCGAAGTCAGATCCTTAACCGACTGAGCCACCCAGGCACCCCTATACTGTACATCTTTAAAACACTTTAACAAATACTTCTTATCCAAGAACAATTAATTTTGTGTAACTTAAAGCTACTTAAGTTCTTCTGTACAATTCCAGAAGGAATGTTAAAATCCAATCAGATGCAACTAAATCAGTCCTGTCAAATATGAACCCTCTTCTGTAGTTATCAATGAAGATATACAATAAAGAGAGGATAGAATTCAGAGAATAGAAATTCCCTTCCCCTCTCATAAAAAGACACAACAGGAAACACAAGGAGAAAGAACCACATGGACAGAAAAACAGATATATGGAGAATCTCAGGACTAGAAAGAAAACATGAACACAGTGCAGAGAGGGGAGTGGACAAAGAGAGTACTGCAGCAGAGATGTAAACACAATAAGGCAGGACAAAGGGAGGGCAGAAAAGGGACACTGTAGAGAAGGCAAAGGCAAACATAGCAAATCTGATAAATTCCAGTCTGCTATAGCTTTCCTACAAGAAAGTCTTTATATCCAGTTTTTTTTGTCACAGTTGGATCTATTTTTCTTGCTTGATATTCAGTAGAAATTGTTTTAAGTTCCCATCATTTTCTCTAACATTTCTTATAACACATATTATTTATGGTTAAGAGGACACATTATCTAAAAGAAAAATTACTTACATTTGGCATTAGAATACAATTATAATCAGATAAATACAAATAAATACAAATACACATAAATCCACAAATCTACCCCTTGAACCCTCTTCTTTCCCCTTGGCCCCCTCCTGGTAGCCTAAAATGTAAAAGAATGAAGATTTAAATTAGGCAACCCAAAGCAATAACTAAGAGTTGCTCTATCTGAAATTCTATCTTCAAATACCCAAGACACTAGACAGCCATATGGGAGAATTTTTTTGGCTTTAAGGGTAAACAATAAGATTACTCAAGGAAGCTAAGGAATCTCCATCTCTGGAGAGCTTTCAAAGTAATGGTGATAATCATCTACCCAGGATTAGCTTTGCTTATTTTACTTGTGCTATCATTTACCCTACATAAAGAGATATGTAGCATTAAAATTTTTCTAGCATTAAAGATTTTCCATTTCATTGCTTAAATAATACATATTTCTTTATCCTCAGAAATTTCTAGATTTCAACCAACTTTATGACTTTTTCTTCTTTTCTCCTAAACTGGAAAAACTGAATGTTCAGATAAGGACCTTAATTATTAATTAATATTTCTGAGTATGTGCAAATTATATCAGTTTCCAGTATACCTATCTGCTGAATCAAAATGAGAACACTCATTCAGGAAATCTTTGCTTAAACAGAGATAGATTTTTTTCTTTTTTTCTTCCAAATTTAAGAACATAAAATTCAGATCTTTGAATTTTGGTTGGCAGCGGACAAAATCAAAATAAAACTTTTAAAAAAGACTTTATTTATTTATTCATGACAGAGGTAGAGACACAGGCAGAGGGAGAAGCAGGTTCCCTGGGGGGAACCCAATGTGGGACTCGATCCCAGGACCCCGGGATCACAACCTGAGCCAAAGGTAAAGTTTATCACAATCTAGTAAAATTCCAGGATATCCCACAGTCAGTTGGAAGTCAAATAATAACAGAAATGTAGAAGATATATTTTACTTTGTAACGTTGTTGACTTTATAGCTGAATATTCAGAGACGTAGCAAAAATATGTAGACATTACTCAAGGCTGAAACATGCTAATCTAATGAATTATTTTATTCATCCTAGTTTTATGCCCCTGGCATACCTTTTATCTTTACACTAATAGCATCTGGTGTGAATCAGAAAGTCCCTAATCACAAATTTCAAGCGTCTCCTTATTATCCACAAAACAAAGAGCTCACCCCGGGTAGGTGGGTGTGCCTTTCCTAAGGTCTCTTCATATATGATAGATGACAGTGTTTCCTACTTTATTCCCTTTGAATATTCTACTATATTTACTTGTCTGGCCCAAAATTACTTCTATATGAATACAAAATAAAAAACAGTGGCACCTGTAATCTAGAGGTATCTGAACATGATTCCATTCTACCTTCACTGTACTTTTATCTGCTACCTTATTTTCTCAGAATTTCCCTCACAAAGCAGTTTGGTTTGCTTATGAAAGAGATCAAGACAATGAGATTTTATTTGAAGCAAAGCAAGTTTTAATAACTCATGCCAATTTTAAGGAATGCTTCTCTAATATATCAAAATTCTTATAATTTATAATACTAATATTATTACTTGAAATTAAATTCCCACATCACTATTTTCTAATTTTTCATAAGATTCTGACTGCTTTAAACAAGGAAGTTCAGTTCTTCCTTTCAGAATATTTTCTATCATTCCATCCCTGAACTTCTATTATTAAATAGTGCCTAACTTATAAACCCTTTATTAAAAACCACTATTCAGAATATCCAACCTTCCCATCATATTTTCAATTCTTAAAATAGATTTTCTCTACTCACAGATAAATGATGATGTATCATTGGAAACTGATGGCTCCCTCTCAAAGAAATAAATTAGTTGTTGCATCCTTCCCTCATTTAAAATAAGGTGGCTGTTTCTGGCTGTGAAAAAGGCTGAGAAGTTGCCTCTGGCATGATTTTATTAATCAAAATACTGGCAGGGAGACACAACTTTAAGGGAGTACTTCTGTTGTAATTTGATGTGTTAGCAAATTATGTGCAGGAAAAAAAAATGTTTGGTACAAAGCTATTACACTTCATTTTAAAATGAAAACTTAAAACTCAGTATATCCAAAAATGAAGCTTTGACTGGCAATAACAACTTTATGACTTACGCTAACTTTTCATGTTTCCTATAATTAAACATATTTGAGGTTGAGTCTATCAACATTAAATCATTTCTTGTTTCTCAAAATACTAAATATTCTCCTATTCAAAAATTGAATTAGCTATGTTACATTTTTTTTTTTTTTTAAGATTTATTTATTTGAGAGAGAGAAAGAGCACACAAGTGGGAGGGGCAGAGTAAAAGGGAGAGAGAATCTCAAGCAGACTCTGTGCTAAGTGTGGAGTTGGATGCAGGGCTCTATCTCAAGACTCTGGGATTACAATCTGAGCCAAAACTGAGAGCTGGACGCGTAACCAACTGTGCCACGGGGGTGCCCCTGGTACTATATTTTGAATTTACTTTAAAACAAAATATGTAAAACACCCTTAAATTCAAGGATTGCACAAGGGTATTTTTGAAAACCACAGTGGATTGCAAGCTTGAAGAAAATATAGCTGTCCTTTAACCTACATTTGTAGAAAAGTTAGGCAAGCAACATATAAACAGAAATAGGAAAGAGCAAAAATTTGAGAGAAATGGTCTCCAATCTTCCATACTTAGGCAAAAAATATGTATATATATGTTTCACTAAAGTGAATCTGGCTTAAGCTGTATTTATTTATTTACTGAGATTACATGAATATTATCTATTAGATGGGCATTTATGCCCGATCTAAGTAAAGCAAATGGGCAAATACACTCATTTTAAAGAAATTTAATTTAAAAAAATAAATAAATAAAAGGAAAAATCAATCCAGGCTTGGGCTGGATATATTACAATGTAATCATTCTCCAAGTCAGAGAGAATATTTACAAGAATATTTTAATAAAAAGCAATGGAGTGGTGGGAGATGAGGGCCAGTAAGAGGCAAATGGGAATTAAATATTTTTACTCTAACAAAACTGTTTGGGGGGCCTCTGCTGGTTAAGCATATGCCTTTGGCTCAGGTCATGATCCCAGGGTCCTGGGATTGAGCCCATATTGGGCTCTCTGCTCAACTGGAGTCTGTTTTTCCTCTCCTTCTGCCATTCCCCCTGCTTGTGCTCTCATTCTCTCTTTCTAATAAATAAAACCCTAAAAAAACCCCAAAAAACCTCTTTGAAAAAAAGATTAAAAAAAAGAAGAACTAGAGCTGTTCATATGACATCATATACATAAAACATGGTCAAAATTTCCAAATTCTATTCTGTGAAAAAAAAACAAAAAAACTAGTGCCATGAGAGTTTTTTTTTTTTTTTAAGATTTTATTTATTTATTCATGACAGAGAGAGACAGAGAGACAGAGAGAGAGAGAGAGAGGCAGAGACACAGGCAGAGGTAGGAGCAGGCTCCCAGCAAGGAGCCAGACGTGGGACTCAATATAGGGACTCCAGGACCATGCCCTGAGCTGAAGGCAGACACTCAACCACTGAGGCACCCAGGTGTCCCAGCTCTAGTTCTTCATATTGACAGTCATTAATGAAAGAAAATCAAATAGATTACAAAAGCTACAGATATTAATTTCATTATAATTTTATAAACTTCAAGGAAATCAGAAATTCAAATCTGAAAACTGCTTTTCAGTAATTTTGGTATAAGAGTTTGAAATAAAAGGTGAATTTCAAGGCAATAAATGTTATCATACATGTAGAAATTTTTAATTCAAAGATTGTATCTAAAAATCATGTTGTAGTGACTGAATAAACTATATGCTTTAGCTCTACGTGACTAAAAGTAAACAATGATGGTTGGTTATGTGGCCTTTGCAAGAAAAGAACTTATCTTGGTCTGAAATCAAACTGCTATTACTTACATTCTTATACTCTCTTATACTCTCTTATACTCCTATTCCTTCCTGTATACATTTATGTTAAGGCAAGAGAAACAAAAGTATTTTCTATTATACTGCTGTATATACTTACCTAATATTTTCACAGCATAATGAGGACTTTCTAAGACAATTCCTTCCTCTGTATCAAATATAGGGTTATCTATTCCAGTCTTTGGAGGAATTTGGGCTAGTTTCTTAAGTCTCATGGAAGAATTAAGGTCAAGTTCTTGTTTTTTCCCTTCTTCCTCTCGCCTACGCCTCATGTCTTCCTGTTGTTGCCGAATACGCTCCAACTGTGCACTTCGACGTACTGGCATCATCCTGGTGCCCAAATCTCCGGGGCAGTCAACAGCCATCTCTCGATGCTTCTGATGTTCCTCTGGTGATGCAAGATCAACATTTTTTACTTCGTTGTCTGATTCCTCAGTAACATGCCCATTCATATGGGATGTTGTCATGGTTATCTATAAAAACCTGTACCACTTTTTATAAATCAATTTCTCCTATAAAGCCAATATCTTGATTCTGTAGTATAAAATCCATGTTACTTCAAAAAACAAAAACAAAAAACTTCTCACATCACATAATAATGCTATGAAATGTATCCATGAAGGAAATCTAAGGGGGAAAGATGGGGAAAAAAAGTATAAGAATTACAATATAAAAGTAGATTTTACACAGCCCACTTCTAATCTACACACAATATACCATCTCTTAAGTGTACAACATTATTTGGCTACATAGATTAAGTACTTTTGTTTTATTTTACAAATAATGCTGAGGAAATCAAGTTATTAAAAAAAATCCCCTCCCAAGAATTTGAAGCATACTGTTTAATCCTATAGCTGAGAAAAACCATGTATTGGAAAGTTTAGCAAAGAGGGAAAGTAAGAAAATTTTAGGTACCACTCTAGTAGAGAATAGGTTGCTTAAGGTATAAAGATGTTTTGATAATCTTTGTATAGTTGTGTCAACACAGTACTTTACACTCAATACATGAGATTGAAATAGCTTCCTAGTTAACTGCTAAAGAAACTGACATATAGCAAGCCATGTTGGTGGCTCACCTGAGATTAAGGTAGTATTGTGGGGGACAATTCACTTTTAGGAGTTTATGAGATGCAGGAGATACCTAATGAAAAAGAAATTTTAATTAGCAGCTAAAGCATCTATAGGATAAAACCACATTAAGTGAGAAAAGGACTGTGGGTTATTAGTCTTTATAACCAGTCACCTTAAAAAAGAATTAAGGGTGCCTAGGTGGCTCAAATGGTTCAGTGTCTGCCTTTGGCTAAGGTCATGACCTTGGGATCCTGGGATATTGAGTCCAGCATCTTCAGACTCCCTGCTGAGTAGGGAGTTGACATCTCCTTCTGGTCCTCCCTGCTGCTCGTGCTCTTTCAAACAAATAAAATCTTTGAAAATTTTTTTTAAAAAGGATTAAGATTAATTCCTAATGAGGATTCATTCAGAAAATAGTAGTATCTGTTACCACTCAAAAAAATCTTTATTAAAGTTACACTCCACAGCAAATAATATATTGGACTTAGAGACCAGAAACTGAATTTTAATTCTGGTTCTGTGACTTCTTCTGGTTTTATGATTTAAGACTAGTCAGGTTCTCTCTCTGAATATCAGATTCCTTTGGAAAATTTATTCATAGGCTTGTTCTGAGTTTGTTGTTGTTGTTCTGAGTTTTAAGCGAGATGCTATATGCAAGTTTTAAAACTAAAAAATACATGTATGTATATTAATTGTTAGTATTAATTTGATTCTATTTTAAAAATTCAGTATTAACCTGATTCTCCTATTTTAAAAATCCTTCAAAATATTTTTATGTCATTTTTTAAAAAGATTTATTTATTTTAGAGAGAAAGTAGCATCCATTGAGGGGAGGATCAGAGGGAAAGAAGTGGACTTCAGGCTGAGTGCACAGCCCCACTCAGAGCCAATCCCACGACCACAAGACCATGACCCAAGCCAAAATGAGGAGTGGGGCACCCAACTGACTGAGCCACCTAGGTTCCCCACGTCAACATATTTTAGACAAGAAAAATATTTAACTGGATGACAAAGGCTTTTCATCAAGTCATTTCTTAGGTGTTAGTAAGCAGATTGTTTATTTATGTGTAAACCCACACAGTAAATCTAATTAGTCTTCTCTGTTCAAGACTTTAAAAATATTTACAATAATAAACCCACTATCTCCTTGAGTTGAGCATCACTTCAGTAAATTGGCTAGAGGATTTGCTAACTCAGCAAAAGCTAAGTTTTCAGATAATATTCCTAAATGCCAGCCAATCTTCACTCAAACAAATATCTTGTCACAGACTTCTTTAACCCACCTAGATTGAGAGGAAAACCATTAGACCAACAGGCAGGAAGACAGGTGCCAGCTACATAAGCCACTAACATTACATTCTCACAAGAATTTTGGTAGATTTTTCTGTCTTGTATCCAAATTTTAACTTCTCTATTTATAACTATGTGAGCTACATGTAAATAACTTATTTATAATTGGATTGCTTTATTTTTCAGTAAACTGAGAACTATCAGTATTATATTAGGCTGTTAAGTTTTATATATTGATTATACATAATGCAAATTCAGCTTATTTAATGTTCTCACTATAAGTAAGCAGAAATGTATGTAGAAATTACTGTAGTGCTATGCTTAATTTTGATTTGAAAAATCTAGGAGTATATATTTCCAGAAAATTGAAACTCTCACCTTTCTCCAATTACAGTATTTACTGGGTATTAAAAATCATATTTAATGATGAGTAATGTACTTTTTACCTTATATGCTAGTCTACAAAATTATGATCTGAAATTAAAACTCCCAGCTTAAAAACTAAGGCTATGTCCATAGTCACTATAATAGATCATGGGAGGGGGGAATTACAGCTCGTGCAAAAGAGACCGAGCCAGCTGATCTGGGTCAGAATTTTTATGCTTGGACTATTATCATGCTTGTCTTTCTGGATCTAGTCTTTTACTCTCAGAAAAATTTCTGCAACCTGATATTAATCCGCTTAAAATTCCATTTTGGTCATTTTCCTTGGGAGTGTTCACAGTGTACTGGGAAAGACAGCAAAGAAAATGAATGATTATTCTTCCCCAGCTGGTTCTTCTCATTAGATTCTAAACTCATGCCCAGTGAGTATTTGTTCAACTAAGAATGTCAGAATTTCATAGAGGATTGCACATATCATAGACTCTGAAACTTAGTATGTGGTAAGGAGTCACAGCAAACACTCAAAACATGAGGATACATTTCTTTGAGCAATATTTCAAAGAACTAAAAATTAGTCAGATAGAAAAGTCTATTCCAGGCAGAGGGATCACATGATCAGTAAGAATGAAGAGTATGAAAATATAGCATTTTCAGAAAACAGAATAGAATGCAGTAAGGCTGGACAGGACAATGGGAGCATTTCATACATAAATAATAATGAAACTGAAAAGGCAAATGGGGGGCCAGACTGAGTTAGTTTAAGAACTAAGGACTTAGACCTTAGCCTGAAAGTAGTAATAATTATTGTAGGATTTAAAGCAGAATTTATCTGATCACATTAACTTTAAGAAGAATATCACTCTGGTAGAAGTGTATATGATTGACTTAAGGGTGGAATGAGACCAGTTTGAAGGCAACTGTAAGAAATAGGGTCTTGATCTAAGACAGTGAAGATGAAAAAAAAGTTATATTAAAAAATATATATAGGTTATAGAAGTACTAGAACTTGGTGTCTGCCCTTCATATAGCAAAAAAAGAAGAGCTGAGAAAGGAAGAGGAGAAGGAAGTAGTAGTAGCAGTACTTAGAACTTCAACAATTACTGAGCACTTACGTGTTGGAGAATATTACAAACACTTTACACAGTATTCACTCATTTAATCCTCCTTACTACTCTAAAAGTAGTTCCAAATATGCCTGTTTGGTAGATGAAGTATAAGGGCTGAAGTAGACTTTGAAGACAGAATGGTAAAACAAGCAAGAGGCCATATATGAACAAAAGGGAGGAAGATAAAAGGTATGGGAAAAGAACAAATAAGGCTAGTTGAACTAAAGCAGTCAGCTTGTACAAGAGAATAGTGGCTAAAAAGTTTGTTTGGGTCCAACTTACAAAAGGTCTTAAATTAAGTTCTTAATTCTCAAGACAGTAAGAAAGTCATCAAAGATTTAGAAAAGAAGAGTGATTTGTACATAAATATAACTGAGCATTTACTCTTGACTAGGTACTAGGGTTATAGAGACAGGATCCCTGCCCATTCGGCTATCTACCAAAATGTCCTAGGGATCTAGAAATTAATGTGTCCAGAGCTAAACTCATTATTTCCCTTTAATCCCCTCATATTCTCCTTAATCCTCTTCCTCCACTCTCAGTTCTAATTAATGCCATTATACATCCCCAGTTACCCAAGACAGCATAATGTTTAAGAGAACAAGGCTCCAGAATCAGACTGCCTAGGATCTAATCCTTGCCTACTCTCCTTTTAAAAGTCTCAGTTGAAATACATCCTACTCCAGATTGCCATGACTCCTCAAACTGGTTATGTGCTTGCTCTGGAACTTACAATCCCTGTCACATCTCTGATCAAACTAGACTACAGCTATTTGTATCTTTGTCTATCTGCCCCATCAGACTAGATGCCTTTATAGATCAGGAACCATAATGACTCATATCTGGATCCATGAAATCACCCAGCACAGGGGACAAGCAAACAGGGAAGCTTCAGAATAGGAACCACAGCAGTGTGGCTCCAGGACCACTAACTTTGAGTTACTGGGTGGATGGCAAATATTAATGTGGAGAATACAGGAGAAGAAGAATTAGAAAAGGACAGAAATTGAAGGGCAATAGTTTTGGACACATTAATTGCAAGGTCACTGCAGGTCATATGGGTAAATGATCTACCTATTAAGCATCTATCTTATTCATCTATATAGTCCTGATATATATATATATAGTAAGGGACAAATGCTTAATTAAGTATTTGACTAAATCACTTCTATGTTCAAGATCTCTAATGGCTTTCATATTGCATAGAGAATAGAGTCCCAACTCACAAGGTAAATCCAAACTTTCTAACTGTATCTTTAATACTTTTCTATACAAACTTTCTAAGTTTGCTTCCTCATTTGTGCCTATCCTGTATCTTTTTTCTTCCTGCCTAAGTGCCTAATAAAGTTAAGAAATATGAACTGCTTATCCTTTCATCTTTTGTCTACTACAGCCCCCATTTCCTTCAAGAAATTTTTTCAGATCACCTTGGTTAAATAATGATCTCACCAAACACTCCAAAACACATTATAATGATCACAAGTTAATTCAGGAGGGTCCTAAAAGATTCAAAAGTTCTTCCAGAATCAAAGAAACATTATGCTATGTCCTATAGTTTTGGCATCAAGATAATTGTAATTCTTAAACACACAAACCATGAATACTCTAGCTCATATAAGTGGTCAACACATATCATTAAAATGTAGCAGTCCAAAGGAATTGTACTCTCCCTTTCCAAAACACATACACAAACAAGCAAAAGAAAAAGAGAAAAAGAAAGGGAAAAAGTCTTTTGTCTGACAATTCAGAAGCTGATAAATAACTAGAGAATTATCTCCTTATATGTAAATAAAAGACTGTCTTACGCAAATAATAAAACTACAGGTTCCTGACCCTAAGGGTACTCTATTCCTCTCTTCTCAACCTTCTAATTATAAATTGTTTTTAAAATGCCTCAAAAGCCCACATTTCACATCCTCATCAGAGTCCCAGCTTGCACCCCCACCCAAAGATTAAAAAAAAGAAAAAAGAAGTCAAAACTCTTTACATAGTCCAAAAGACAAGAAAACAAATTTTCAGGTTGGCATCCCAAAGCTGTTTCAATGCTAACTTCAAACCAACTGGGGAGAAAGAGCTTGCTTATCTGAGTTGGCTATAAGAGAAGGAGGTACAAGAAAGCTAATAAGCTTCAAATAATTAAAAATGATTGAGATTGGGGGACCTGAAATAGTCTGAAGTATATAGGCCCACTAAAACTCTACACCAAGAAATAGAATCGTTTATGTGACAGCTGGGGAATGAAGATGGTCGTCTACACTACAGCCCAGAACTCTAGATTTTTTTTTCAATTCATCCTTCCTCCCCTTCTTCTCCCACAAGCAATGCCTTTTGACTAGCAGCTGGGAAGTCTCATTTTCAGTGATCAGCATTCCTCTGACATTCTAAGAAGTTGGACTATTTGTTTCCATAGAAACAGCTTTGTCAGCTAACAGAAAATTCAGGCCAAGAATAGTGAAAAGAACTTACGTTATGCAAATTGGAAAGAACTTGTCTACTATCCTCTTAGTTTTTCTTCTCTGGTCTTTCACAGAACTCAGGCTAACTTTCTTACTCTGTAAAATAGAGGAGAGACAATCAAATGTATAGGACTGCAATATTTTTTAGGGGGAAAGAGTGAGACAGAAAGGTTAATTCAATACGATATCTAATTCTGTTTGCAGATGGGCTAGGATTTCTTGGTATGAAGTAGTAAAACTGTAAATCTTCCCCAATATTTAATGAACATCAATTAAAATCATTGTAAATTACCTGAAATTATTGAGGAGAAAGAGGCAAGCATAACTGGTAAGACCTTTTGCAGATTATTTTTAATGATACCTTTTGACCTCTAACTTAAGGCTCAAACAAAAATGCAGTTCATATTTTTTCTTTGTTTTAACTACAACTTCTGGACCAATTTTAAATATTTTGACTAGCTTACAATGCTGAGAAAATGAGAAGTTAAGGATCCAAAAAGATCCACAAGAATTTGACAGGAACTGTAGTTAATTCAGAGAGGGAGATTTTGATGCTACACCAGACCAAGAGGAGAGGATCTTGCTGTCCCAATGATGCTTACATTCTGGCAGAGTAACAGATAATAAAGAACAAACATGTAAGATACTTCAGATAAAGAACTAGAGAGAAAGTGTAACTAATATAATAAATAGTGATGTTTAAAAATGGATAACATTAGATAAGAAGGCCAGGGAAGGACTATTTTAGGAGGTGATATTTGCACTGAGACCTAAATGACAAAAAAAAAAAAAAAAATGAGTCAGCTGTGGGATGATCCAGAAATAAAGGGTTCTAGGTTGAGGAAACAGAAAGTACATTTCTATATGGATATTACCAGGATCTCAATTTTAATATATCTCAAACTGACCTCAACTTCTTCCCTACTTTTGTTAATAATACCACTATCTCCAAGATTTGATCTTTTTCAAACCCTATTATCTAGTCTGTTGCTAAGATCTGTGGATTGTACAAAGTTTTTAGAATCCACTGAAGGGTGGCAAAATACTCCAAAATACCCCACTAGAAGATCATGTTCACAAAATGAAAAGGCATGCTAAAAAAAGGGAGAAATGGGGATCCCTGGGTGGCGCAGCGATTTGGCGCCTGCCTTTGGCCCAGGGCGTGATCCTGGAGACCCGGGATCGAATCCCACGTCAGGCTCCTGGTGCATGGGGCCTGCTTCTCCCTCTGCCTGTGTCTCCGCCTCTCTCTCTCTCTCTCTCTCTCTCTCTCTGTGACTATCATAAATAAATAAATAAATTTTTTAAAAAATGGGAGAAATGTGTCTGCAAAATATTTATATTCATTATAAACACTCCTACATCTCATTAAGTCAAAAATCCCAATTTTAAAAAACTGGGCAAGTGATTTGACCACTTCACCAAAGAAGATACACAAGAGGCAAAAATGAACATTTGGAAAGATATTCAAAATCATTTTTTAAAAAAAGACTTTATTTACTTTGAGAGAGAGGGAGAACACAAAAGGGGGGGCTGTTACAGACTCCCCACTGAGCAGGAAACTTGACAAAGGGCTAGATCCCAAGACCCGGGGATCATGACCTGATGCTAAGGCAGAGGCTTAACCGACTGAGCTACATACACCATCGCCCCTCAAAATAATTAAGTTTTGAAAAAGACTATATATATACACTGTGTATTCAAAACAATTCATATATTCACATATTTAAAAAAAAACCTGTGAAATGAATGAATGGCCCATATACCATCTTTACAAAAAAGAAACTTTATGTATATCTAAAATTAAATACGAGTTAAAACTCAAATATATTTGGGCTAGTCATGCAAAGTATTTAGCTCAGAAATTCTTACTGACAACTTAAAAAAAAAATTCAGTGAGAAAGTGTTCCATTTGCTTATATCAAATACAAAGTTGAAGGTCTTTGGAGATACTCAGGACCACAAATTCACAGGAGGAACTGGTTAAAAGCCAAACAGTATCAAAGATATCAAATGGTTGGTTACTTGAACTCCCCATTATCACCTTCAACAACTTGGTAATAAAAGATTAAATGAGTCCAAAAGGTTAGTCAAGTTTTTGAAAAGGTACTAGGACAAAAGGTAATTTATAACATTTTCAAACTGACCAGAAATGGATTTTTAAACATGTGGGATAAAATTACTTTTAATACGGCTTTCCAGTATATTGCTACCCATCAAGAATATATATGGCCTAGTTAGAAAACAAGAACAGTCTTGATAAGGAACAGAGCCAGAGTAAAAGATAGAAGATAACGGCAGAGTTGACTCTGAATGCTAAGCTAAATTGTTTGAATTTTCTCCTGTAAGCAAGGAGAAAAGGAAAACCATGGGTTTCTGAGTTAAAAAACAAAACAAAACAAAAAAACAGAAAATTGGCTTTTTACAAAGTTAAATCTATACTGTAACCGGAGTTGGCCAGGGGAAATATAAGTAGAGCAACCAATTGAGATAATGTTTTAATACTTTATGCATGGGAGGATAAAGGAAGTAGCAGAAGGAATGAAAAAGGGATAACTTCAAACAATGGTTATTACAAATGATGACTTGACACGATTTAGAGACCAGGAGCCAAATAGAATTCCAAAATACTGAGCATGACAATTGAACCTGGGGGAAATTATGGGACATTAAAACAGAAGAATTCAGAGAATAAGGTTTTTCTCCTTGGGAAGGAGAGGAGGAGGATGTGGAGAATTGGAAAGAGGATAAATTCCATTTTAAAGGGTAACTTTGACAGGCTGTTAACTGCTAGACAGGGAAACCTAAGAGGACAGGCTAGAAATGAAAATTTGTAAGTAATTTACACATTTATACCTTACATTTGTAAAGCTTTTCAGTTTCCCTAATAAATTCAAGCACATTATCTCATCTGATCTCCAGTTTCCCTGAAAGGTAAGCAGGCTAGATATCTCCATTTTCCAGAAGATATGTAGATATTGCAAGTTAAGTCACAGAGCTACAAATAACAGAACAGGAACTAAAATCCAGATCAGTGAACCCTTATGTGGATCCACAGTGGAATGTTAGTTATACCTCTGTAAGATGATACTACCCTGACTACATACTTCTTTCAAAAATCACATAATTACATCATTCTTTTACTTTTAAAATATGATTAGAGAGAATTCATCTTTCAACTGCTTCATAAAATGACACAATAATTAATTTCACTTATATGTTAACAGACTACAAGTTTACTGTAACACCAAGCTATGATAGCATGCCATCTATTGCTCAAAATTTCTAAATATTCAGCAAAGGAGAGGTAGTCAAGTGGAGAAATGGCAGAAATGCATATAAACTTCTCCTCATTTGAAGACTAACACTAAGCTACAAATATTTCAGTTCCTAGTGACATTTTTAAAATGTTATTCTCTACTCTATATTGCTCCAGTATCAGTATGTGCTGCCAAACTGAGCCACATGTCCTACCTTGACAAACTGTTAACAATAAAATGCTACTTTATACTATGAAAAATGAATACCATAAAAATAAAACAGATTAGACAGACTAATCCTGTCAGATAAATTAGTTGTCCCTCAGGGTCATATTAAGTATTGCAAATCATAATTGCAATATCCCTAAATATGTTAATAATTAATTACACTAACTCCCATCAACTCTCTCTCCATAATATCTCACATATAACCCTAGCTTCTCATACCACTACCTTAAATCATATTTATATTATCTCTCTCACAGGTTTTTCTATGAACTTCAAGAGTCACCCCAATCTTGGTCTTTCTAGTTGCCACATACTTTGCACAGATGACCCTTGCATAACATGGGAGTTAAGAGTTACTAAGTACTCACAGTCTACTGTTGACAGGAGCCTTACTGATAATATAAACAGTTGATTAACACATATTTCGTATGTTACATGTATCATATACTCTATCCTTACAATAAAGCTAGAGAAAAGAAAATGTTACTAAGATAATAAGAAGAAAATACATTTATAGGACTGTACTATATTTATCGAGAACAAAAACAAAAACAAAAACAACTGGCACACAAGTGGACCCAGGCAGTTCTAAACTGTGTTGTCCAAGGGTCAACTCTACTGCTGAATAAATTTTCCTGAAGCATGCCTATTATCATGGGTGTCCCTTTTCAAAAGTTTTTGTTGCCTTTCCCTTTTCTTAAGCTACTATTTACCACAGTTTACAATACACCATTCATTCACTGTGCTAAGTACCTAGTTTGCATTATTATCTCATTTAACCCTCACGACCATCTCTTGGCTGAATTTTCTAACTTAGTAAAGACAGTAACTTGTCCAATGTCAAAAGCTAAATGGAGCAGCTGGGCCTCAAACTGAATTCTTTTTGACTCCAGGTACTTTAACAATTTCTGGAGAACCCATTTCAAGTTTTTTAGCCTGTCATTCAAATGGCTCCCCTTGAATTAGTTCTAGAATACTTTGCCCCCACTGTTTCTCCCTTTCTTATCTTCCAAATGGAACTACTTGCTATTTCCAGTACAAGCCCTACAATTTTCCACCTCCACAGCTTTGACATATTGTTTCTTATACTCAGGGGGAAAAAAATCCTTCCTGTTCATTTCTTTATCTGTTAAAATTTCCCTCTACCATTAAGTCTTATGAAATCTTCCTTATTCCTGCCCGCTCCCACCCACAACCTACACTTCTAGGATACTTAATCTATGTCCCTGCTGTAGCATTTATTTACACATTTCCTTCTCCTCATTAAATTATATTTCCCTTTTTTGTTAAATCACTAATGTATCCCCCTACATTCTGATAGAAGAATCAAAATACTCTTTAATGTACATATTCAAATCAGGTAACCTACCAGTTTCTTTCTGTCTGTTTTTTTAAGTTATATCCTTATATCCTTTCTGGAGTCCACCATTCTCTAGCTCTAAGCTGGATATTTTCTGTGTCCAGATTCACTTGTCCTCTCCATTGGCTCCAGGTGTAAGAAGGCTGACCTCCACAGACTGCATTATTCATGTTTTCTTATCTTCTGGCTTCCAGTAGGGCTTAGCTATAGAGAAATACCCACTGGGCGGGAGGAGAGAAGGTTGGGTTCTTTATCCCCCTAGCTTCCTCCTGTGATTTGGCAGAGGTCATATTCCTCTAAGGCCACAGTTCCCACTAGGTGGCTCCTCTCCTAAGGTAGTAACTCCAGTAACTACTCCCTTGCCCATTCAAGCCTAGGCTTAGTAATAAGCATCCTGCTGTTGCTCACATTGAGATGCTTCTTAGTTCCCTAACCTCAACCTACATCTCTGTAAACAGTCCCTTCATTAAACTCTCTTCCATTACACAGGTTGATTTTGCCATCTGTTTTCTACATGGGATCTGACAAAAACATACTCCAGTCTAAATTTATTCTCTAAGTCATCTTCATTCATTCATCTTTATCCTAACAAATTCTCCTCATCTCTTTCCTCTTCATCTATTCCCTTCTCCTTGAGAAACCTCCAAAAGTTTCCTAAGAAAGGGTACATGAGGGTAAATTTCTTAAGACCTTGATTTACATGGTACCAGAGCAGATGGTTACTTTGAGTTACTTTCATTTTGAATCCTTGTCCCCAACCTTAATTCTTCACAGCTTCTCATGACTTCTGGGTCTGCCTTTTTGTTGTTCTCTCCATGGAAATATTTATAGTCAGAGTGACCCTTTTCTTCCAATTTAGAGCAGGAAGAAAAACAGGTAGCATAAATATGTAAAAATATTTATCTTGATATAAGGTTTCTGTGTGTCTGTGTGAGTGATGAATCATGTCCACATTGGAAACAACAAAAGAAAACAGACATTATGTACTGTTGACTCTATAAACCAGTACCATGTTATGAAGAACAATTCTGCAAAGTCTACTAAAAACTTTAAATAAACCTTTGATCAGTTCTTTCTCTAGAAATGTGTCCTCTAAAGTATGTTTAGAACAATGTAGATATGTTAATCATGTTTTTAACTATAAATTTAATAAAATCTAAACACAGATCAAGTATTTTCAATGAAAACTTATCATTGTAACTGAGATGTGCCATCAGTATAAAATACACACTGGATTTCAAAGACTCTGTGTGGAAAAAAAAATACGTAAAATATCTCATTAATTATTTTTAATATATGTGGAAATGGTAACATTTTATACATTATGTTAAATAAAATACACTATTAAAATAAATTTCAACTGTTTCTTTTAAAATTTCTTAATGTGGCTGCTAGTGTTGAAGCTCTATGAGCTGACATGGAACAAAATCAAGTGAATAAAGACAGCTTCAGGATGGTGTTTATGTATCATATCACTTTTACAAATGCATATAAAAGATGTTTATAAAGTCATTAACAAAATATCTAGGGACGCCTGGGTGGCTCAGTGGTTGAGCGTCTGCCTTCAGCTCAGGGCATGATCCTGGAGTCCTGGGATCCAGTGCCGCATCGGGCTCCCTATTTGGAGCCTGCTTCTCCTTCTGCCTATGTTTCTGCCTCTCTCTCTGTCTCTCACGGATAAATAACAAAAATTTTTTTAATCTAGAAAAATAAACATAATACCATTTTCACTTAATATCTATGAAAAGCAAAGATAACAGACCTCTCAGGTTTTACTTTTTTATTTGCAGTTATGTACTGAGTATCTTACAAAATGTTGACCAAAATAATAAATGTGTTACTTTTATAATTTGGAGGAAAACCACAGATAATACCTTTTTGAAAGGAAAAAAACCATAGAAACTTTAAATTACAACTCCCTTCTTAAAGTCTATAAAAATTAGCAGCAGTAACAAAGCCCTTTCAAGAGTTCTGGTTTCAGGCAGCCCGAGTGGCTCAGCGGTTTAGTGCCGCCTTTGGCCCAGGCGTGATCCTGGAGACCTGGGAGCCTGCTTCTCCCTCTGCCTGTGTCTTTGCCTCTCTCTCTCTCTCTGTCTCTCATGAATAAATAAATAAAATCTTAAAAAAAAAAAAAAGAGTTCTGGTATCTTTTCACAAAAAGAAGTAATCAAAATATTATGCCTACAGGCATAAACATTAATTTCATCAACAGTACAAAAATAAAATAATTCCTAAGGAAAGAAAAAAAAGAATTCTTAAATAAAGCACTTAAACAATCATTAGGAGCATGACTCTTTCATACTCAGGGCTTTCTCTAACACACAATAATGAATATGCTACATCTTTAAAAATGAGAGGCAATCAGTTTACCATAAGAATAAGAGCAATAATTATAAGAATAAAGAGCAAAGGGGACCACCTATACTTTAAAATATAAAAGTCAGGTTCATAATTTTGATAGTATTGATTCTTTCATCATGTTAATAATGCACAGTGACAAACTCTCAAAAATTCCCAACTAACCAAACTCATATGACTATTGGTTTGCTTTCTTGATACCTATTTCTATACCTATTCCATATAGATTTTCTCCATCCCCTTTAATCTTGGGTATCAATCCTTCAGATAATTACTTTCCCTCAAACACATACACCATGGGTTTCAGGTCTGTAAAAACACACTGTAAGAGATTACAACTTTTGACCTCAAGTGATTTACAGCTTACTAGAGAAAAAATATACTCTAAAGGTCAGCATTTCAGTAGATGATTACCTCTACCTAGATGGCTTATGAGTATGCAATTCAACAAGTGGCCATAAAAATGAGAAAAGTTTGCCTTGCCATTAAGAAAGTACCTAAAAACCATTTCTGATATCAGAACAAGAATATTAAGCAAAATTAATAGTAAATATTCGTATCTATTGCTATATACAAATTAGACTAAAGAAGGAACAATGGAGAGTACTTTCAGGGCCAGAATTAGGATTGTAATAATCAGAACAGGAATGAAGAATCTAAGAAAGAAGACTGACAATACAAACATGACTGAGTTTAGAATCCACTGAACTTTCAGTACTGTTGTACTGCTGATGGAGGGCATGAATAATGTTCTGATTTTGACCAGATAGTATTAGAAGGAAAGAAAACATAAGGGGAATATTATGCAACAAGAGAAATAAGAACAAAAGGTCAATTTTAAAGGTTACTGTACTGCAAATCCTATAAAGCTAAAAAGGATTACTAAAGCATACTTTCATTCAATAATACAAGTACTCACTTGGTACAAAATCGCGGATAGTTGCTGACAAGAAAAAGATTGCTAAGGCAGTCTTCATCCTTAAGAAACTTAAAATTAGTATGAAAATCAGATAAGCAAATAAACAAAACCCCCTATATAATTGCAATGCTATTCGATAAGTGCTATACTAACAATGCAGAAAATGCTACAAAAATTACCTGCAGTACTAGTAAGAGCATCCTAATATAAATGAGAAAGAATGTAGAAGATATGAAAGCCATTCATCACACAAAAGGGGAAAAAAGTAAACAAAATATTAAGACAAACACATTGATATTTGTAAAATTAGACAAATGCTTTATTTAAATGTAAGACTTTAAATTATGGTAATGAAACTCAATTCTGTGAATGCCTATTTTATTTTATTTTTTTTAAGTTTTTATTTTATTTTATTTTATTTTATTTTAATTAATTTTTATTGGTGTTCAATGTGAATGCCTATTTTAAAATGTGTAGTAAAAATTACCTAGTGAAAAACACTCTAATGACTGAGTCAATACAAGAAACTGATAAAACCAAGTAACAAAGTAACACTTGATCTCACAATGTATATAAGCTGTTTATAAATAAGGCAACAAATTATTTCCCCCACTTTCTCTGTTATTTCAGAGATGAACTTTATTTCAACACACAATACAATTCTTCATCACTGAATCAGTTTATGACACCTGATTCACACAATTCCTATAAAACTGCTTAATCAGGGGATCCCTGGGTGGCGCAGCGGTTTGGCGCCTGCCTTTGGCTCAGGGCACGATCCTGGAGACCCGGGATCGAATCACACGTCGGGTTCCCAGTGCATGGAGCCTGCTTCTCCCTCTGCCTGTGTCTCTGCCTCTCTCTCTCTCTCTCTGTGACTATCATAAATAAAAAAATTAAAAATAAAAATAAACTGCTTAATCAAGTTATTGATAATCACACAATCTACTCAAAATATATTTATTAAAATTTATGAAAATGCATCAGGGATCCCTGGGTGGCTCAGCGGTTTAGCGCCTGCCTTCAGCCGAGTGTGATCCTGGAGTCCTGGGATCAAGTCCAGCATCGGACTCCCTGCATGGAGCCTGCTTCTCCCTCTGCCTGTGTCTCTGCCTCTGCCCCCCCCCCCCCCGTCTCTCTCATGAATGAATAAATTTTTTTAAAAAGACATTCTTTAAAAATAAATAAATAAAAATAAAATAAAATGCAGTTCACTGCTTATCGCATGTGAATGTCACAAACTAGGTTTGTATTCTACCTTCCCCTTATCTAATATTTACGGAGTGCTTAATACACACCAAGGCACTACGCTGACTTTTTTTTTTTTTAAAGTAGGCTCCATACCCAGCATGGAGCCCAATGCGGGCTTGAACTCAAGATCCTGGGATCAAGAGTCATATGCTTAACAGTCATCCAAGTGCCCCTATGCTAACCCTTCTTGATATAGCATCTCAGTTAATCCTCAAATTAAGGCTCTGAAGGGGATGAAAATATGCCACCCCCAAATGTGATGCCTTGACATAAGGATTTTTTTAAGCTAAAGGCAATTAAGAAAAAAAAAAAAAAAAAAAACTCTTCGGCTCTCCCTTTATCTGGCTAAAAAAAAGCAGGGCATAAATTTCCTTTTGTAATGGTACCAGGAAAAGCTTAATCCTGGGAGAGGATTATCAATGGAGAAAGCTCCAAGTTAAATCTATATATCAAACCTTACTAAAATAAACTTTATCTTCCTTTATTGCCCCCACAGATTTACCTTTCCACATTTTTTTTTAGCCCTTAAAGGCCTAAACCTGTTTTCCTTTGTCTTGCTACTTCTCCACAACTTATTGGTTAGCCTCAGTGCTTCTTTGGGTCTTCATTCTTTTCTATTAAGGTCTCCATATCCACAGTCAGTAATAAGTCCTTTTTCCTGTTATTCTGTCTTTCATCACAGTGAACCTAGAAGGTTTTTCCTCCCCTACATCCCTCTGAATCAGGCACTAATATAATCCCTATTCTGCAAATATGGAGTCAGACTTTGATAAGCTAATGTGCCCAGAGTCACACACAAGACAAGAAGGTATTACAGCATAAATCTGACTCTACAGCCTGGGTACTTAATCCATGCAAGGACTGTAACCACACCATTATGCCTGTCAGTAAAGATCCTAGGAAAAGCAAGAACAAGCCACTACAAATTTATCTGTTTGCATGTATATCTTTGTAGAGAAAGTTAATCAAGAATATGTGAAAGTTAGACATGCCCGTTACACACATTTATGGCCAACACAGGATAAATGGAATTGTGTTTTGAATCTCAAATTCTATCACATTATAGGGGGTGACTAGGTTAGAACAGTCTCTGGTATTAAGCTCACAAGCAAAGCTAAAGTTTAAACAAGTAAATGATAAACGTGCAAACTGGGAACAAGCATCTATTCTGTGCCATATTAAGCAGTGAGATACTAAGATAATGACAATAGCTCCTACCCTTTAAGGAGCATGCAATTTACATGTTCAAGACTCTTCACTTTAATTCAAGTACATCTTAAACACTCAATCATAAATGGCCTTCCCCAAAAAGATTTTCATTTTACCAAAAAGACACTATTAAAATAAATCTCAAGACAGTCTAAAATATAGGCAAAGTAGAAAAATCCAAGGGCTTTGAAGTCAAACTGAATTCAAATCCTTGCTATCACTTGCAATAAGACTTTGGATAAAACAGTTAATGTCTTGGAGCCTCATTTGTAACAGGGAGACTACTGATAAAACATTACAATATAGCAGTTAATATTTAAAATATATACAAAAGATATACACACTGCATAACACATTAAGAGATGGGGCAAGGGATACTGTTCTAGTAAGAGAGGAAAGCAAAAAGTACCATGATTTAGCCAAATGATTTACTACTCTTATTATAAAGTGTAAAAAGATAAGTTATAATGTATAAATGGGTAAGGTATACAAGGAACACTGTCCCTTCAAGATGCCTACAAAGAATTATCAAATTTCCTTTCATAAACTCTTACGTATCTATTGATTACTTTTAAAGTGAATCATTATTTTGAAAACATCTGCAGGTCACTTATATAGCCCTTAGATGAATCACCTGGATTAGAGGTTTAAATCTAATTTCCATGAATCCCCTGATACTATATACACATTTATGTGTTTCACGAGAAGGGTCCAAAGAACCATCTGATTCGCAAAACATCAGCAGTATTTATGTGCATGATCAGTATTAATAAAATGTAATTTACATAATTTTCAGAGAGTGTACTCATAGGAGGCAATTATTTTAAATGAATGCAGTCTTAAATGAACTTCTGAAGCATACAAGCAAAATATAGAAAGCCTACTTCTTAGGTCAAATCAAAGTAATGCATTTAAAAAATGATTTTAGTTATTTAAAGAGAGAGTGTATGTATGTGCATGTTGAGAGTAGGGGGAGGTGCAGAGGGGGAGGAAGAGGGACAAGCAGACCTGCTGCTGGGCATGGAGCCCCACTCAGGCTGGATCCTACCACCCCTGAGATCATGACCTGAGCCAAAATCAAGAGTCTGACACTAACCCACTGACCCATCCATGTAGGCATCCTCAAAGTCATGATTTTAAAGTGATATTATCATTTCCTGTGACAGTGTAAAACCTTCAAAATATGAAATTATATTTCAACACAAATTCTAATTTTTTTAAAAGATTTTATTTATTTATTCATGAGAGACACAGAGAGAGAGAGGGAGAGGCAGAGACACAGGCAGAGGGAGAAGCAGGCTCCATGCTGGGAGCCCGACATGGGACTTGATCCCAGGTCTCCAGGGTCACACCCCGGCCGAAGGCAGCCCTAAACCGCTGGGCTACCCAGGCTGGCCTAAATTCTAATTTTTTTTATGTGAAGCCAAGCAGTTATAACTTACATCAAAAAAAGCTCTAATTTAGGGGCAGCCCCGGTGGCGCAGCGGTTTGGCACCGCCTGCAGCCCGGGGTTTGATCCTGGGGACCCTGGATCGAGTCCCACATCGGGCTCCCTGCGTGGAGCCTGCTTCTCCGTCTGCCTGTGCCTCTGCCCCTCTCTCTCTCTGTGTGTCTCTATGAATAAATATTAAAAAACAAAACATTAAAAAAAGCTCTAATTTAAAATAATTTGGCTATAAATATAAACACAATTATTTCTAATTCTTTTAAAATATATATATGTTTAAAGGTTTTGTTTATTTGAATGAGAGGGAGAGAAACCATGAGCTGGGGGGGCGGTGAGCTGAGGGAGAGGGAAAAGCAGACTCTCCACTGAGCAGGGAGCTTCACATGGGGCTCGAATGCAGGACCCTGGGATCATGACCTGAGTGGAAGGCAGACACTTAATTAAATGAGCCACTCAGGTGACCCTCTGTTATTCTAATAATTTCTAATATCTGGAATAACTATTTAGACATACTACAGACTGTATAAAACCTGAATTTCCTTAATTATTTCATATCTGTCGATTTGTTACAAAGCACTGTGCAGCAATAAAACTCAGGGAGAAGTACATACTTATTAAGTATCTACTATGTGCCAGAAAATTTTGCTCTGTGCCTTGTATACCTTATTTTAACCTTTTCAATCATCTTCTGAGGTGGCAACATGTTACAGATGAGGAAACTGAGAGCTTGGGAATTATAGCATGTACTACCTTCCCAACTCAGTACATGACTACAATTTTCATTTCTTCTGCTTTTTGTCTAAAACAAAAATAGGCAAACTAAGCCCATGGGTCAAATCAGGCACACCCTGTTTTTATAAAGTTTTATTGGAATAATCATTCACTTCTTTGGTTGCCTTTGCACTGTCACAGCAGAGTTGGATAATTGCAATAGAAATTATATGGCCCCCGGGACGCCTGGGGTGGCTTGGCGGTTGAGCGGCTGTATTTAGCTCAGGGCATGATCTCGGAGTTCTGGGATCGAGTCCCACATCGGGCTCCCTGCATGGAGTCTGCTTCTCCCTCTGCCTCTTTCTCTGTGTCTCTCATGAATAAATAAAATCTAAAAAAAGAGGAAAGACAGAAAAGAAAGAAAAGAAAGAAAAGAAAGAAAGAAAGAAAGAAAGAAAGAAGAAAAGAAAGAAAAGAGAAGAAAAAAAAAAAGAAATTATATGGCCCCCAAGGCATAAATATTTACTATCTGGCCCTTTACAGAAAGTTGTTAACCCCTGCCTAAAAGGATCAAAAATGCCAAGAACCTCAGAGGACTCAAAACTTCAATGTTTAGGGTTTTGGGAACAACTATTAACCTAATAAAGGAACTTTAAAATTATATGAGACAAAAAGCCAAACTGCTTGAATTTTATAATGATTCAATCACACAATGAGCACTTTACAAAAATGATAAAATTAAACAGCTTGATTATGAGATTTCTGAAAACTTATTTTCATAATTAAACTGTCTTCTGTAGTTTGAATTGATGGAGGAAAACTTCACAATTCAAAATGTTAAAATATATCTAATGAGCATGCATCTTTTTTACCACATACCTAAATTTTTCATGAACATCTTCAGTATAGCAAAAGAGAGACTTTTTCTAACAATTTAAATTTCACTTCATACTTTTTGATTTAATACATTTATTAAATTCATTCTACTCTAAGACAAACATATATATAATTTCTCAAGTCTACAGGTGATTTTCTGGTGTGAGAAAGGAGCCTGGGTTTTTGCTGTTGTTGTTGTTGTTGTTGTTGTTGTTGTTGTTTTTAATTACCATTGCTTTTATTCCAAGTAAAAATCCAATTAAATAATTTTATCTTCATTCAAAATATACTTCAGTATTCAAATACTAATGTATTGTTTAAATAAATAACTTTCCTAAATTAACTCAGCATGAGGAATGCTTGACTACAATGATACAAATAACATTTTCTTTCTTCATTTAGTAATTTTAAACAGGAATCCTTCAGTGGTAAACTACAGTCTACAAACTCCAGTATAGATCAAGAAAATTTAAAGTGTGCCCCACTTTGGGCTCCCTGCTCCATGGGGCACCTGCTTCTCCCTCTGCCCCTCCTCCTGCTTGTGCTTTCTCTCCCTCACCCTCTCTCAAATAAATAAGTAAAATTAAATTTTAAAAAAAAGAAAACTTAAGTCATATCAATATGTAACATTTACATAACTGTTAAGGAACATATTGACCCCTTTGACTTCATAAACATTTTAGTTCATAAAATCTCCTTCTTCATTTTTAAGAATAAATGTTAATGTATATAAATCAAAGAAGAATAATCCAAAATTATTTTTTTTGAAACTACAGAACTTTCCTAGAAACATGTAAGGCTAGTTCAATATTTGAAAATTAACCAGCATGAGTCACCATATTAAAAGATTAAACATAAGAAATCCGGATGATTACCTCAAGAAATGTAGAAAACACATTTCACAAAATTCAACATCTAGTCATGATAAAAATCCTAGGCAACATCTTGGAGAAAACTTCCTTAACCTGATCTAGAAAATCTACAAAATTACCTCCAGCTAACATCATATTTATAATTTCTAAAAAAGATTTATTAATTTTAGAGAAAGGGAGGAAGTGAGCACAGGGGTGGGAGAGAGGGAGATAGAGAATTTCAAGCAGATTTCCCACTCAGCAGGGAGCCCTGATGCAGGGGCTCACTCTCAGGATGCTGAGATCATGACCCAAGCCAAAATCAAGAGTTGGATGCTTAACTGACTGAGCCACCCAGCTAACATCATATTTAAAGGTGAAAGACTGAATGTTTTTCCCTTTAAGATTGCAATGAAGGCAAAGATATTCCCTTTCATCACTCCTATTCAAACATTTCACTAGAATGTAAGATGTGCAGTAACTGCAATAAATGAAGAAAAGGCATATAGATTAGAAAGTTCTTTATTCACAAAGGACACAACTATCTGCTTAGAAAAACCCTAAGAAATCTATCCTCCTCAAAAAACCCTAGATAATGAGTGAGTTTGGTAAAAACTGAGGATACAAAGTCAATATAAAAGAAATCAACTGTATTTCTATATACTAGCAATGATCAATTAGAAACCCATGTTGGGTTTTTTTTTTTTTTTAAGATTCTATTTATTTTTTTGCTAGAGAGCAAGCACGTACACACAAGCAGGGAGAACAGCAGGCAGAGATGAAGGGAGAAGGAGGCTCCCTGCTCTGCAGAGAACCAGATGTGAGCTTGATCCTAGGACCCTGGGATCATGACCTGAACCGAAGGCAGATGCTTAACCACCTGAGCCACCCTGGTATGCCCCCTGCAACAAATTTGCTTTTGTTTTACAATTTTATTTATTCGGGGGGCGGGGGGGAAGGAGGGAGAGAGAGGGAAAGGGAGAAGCAGGTTCCCCACAAAACAGGGAGCTTGACGCAGGGCTCAATCCCAGGACCCCAGGATCATGGGGCAGGCAGACACTTAACTGACTGAGCCACCCAGGTGCCCTAAAACTTACTTTTCTTTCAAAAGACCATTTATAATAGAACAAAAAAACTGAAATACTTAGGTATAGACTTAAATAAAATATTAGCAGGACCCATATGCTGAAAACTAAAAAACATTCATGAAAGGAAGCAAAGATCTGAGTAAATGGGAGAAAAATACTATGCTCATAGATTGGAAAACTCAATTTTGTTAAAACGTCATTATCCTAAAGTCGATCTGTAGATTAAACACAATCCCAATCAAAAGCCCAGCCGATTTTTTTTTTTTTGTGGATATCAACAAGCTAATCCTAAAATTTATATGGAAAGGCAAAAGAACTAAAATAGCTAAAACTATTTTTTAAAAAGAATAAAGTTGGGGAATTCACATTATCTGATTTCAAGACTTATTTTAAAACTACAGTAATCAAGACACTGATACTGGCAAAGGATAAACATATCAATAAAACACAAGGGTCTAGAAATAGACCCACAAAAATGTAGTCAAATGGTTTTTGACCAGGAGACAAATGCACTTCCATGGAGAAAGGACAGTCTTTTCAACAAATGGTCTGAAACAGACCTGAACAAATAAATGAAACTCAACCTAAAATTCTCTTTATATAAAAACTAACTCAAAATGGAACACAGATCTAAATGTAAAAAACTATAGTACTTATAGAAGAAAACAGAAGAGAAACCTTTGTGACCTTGTTTTAGACAGTGTGCTTATATACAATGTCAAAAGATCCATAAAAAAAAAAAATGATACTTTGGACTTCATCAAATATAAAACCTTGGGATGCCTGGGTGACTCAGCAGTTGAGCACCTGCCTTCAGCATAGGGTGTAATCCTGGAGTCCCAGGATCAAATCCCACATCGGGCTTCCTGCATGGAGCCTGTTTCCTCTGCCTATGTCTCTGCCTCTCTGTGTCTCTCATGAATTAACAAATAAAATAAAATAAATAAAATAAAATAAAACCTCTGTACTTCAAAAACCACTGTCAAGAGGATGGAAAAGGCAAGCAACAGACTGGGAGAAAATCTCCGTAAATCACCTGGACTATGAAAAACTCTCAAAACTCAACACTTAGAAAATCCAATATTATTAAAATGGGCAAAAGATTTCACTTAACCAAAGAAGATACACAGACAGATCAGTATATGAAACAATATTCAACATCATTAGTCAAAACAAAATGCAAATTAAAAAAAAAGTGAGAAACTGCTACAAACCTATCAGAATGTAAAACTAAAAAAACTGACCATACAAAGCTATGAGGACGTAAAGTAACTGGAATGAACATTCTTTATACACTGCTGGTAGGAATACCAGGCAGTTCAGCCAATTTGGAAAATGGTTTGCTATTTTAACAAATTACCACAAACTTAATGTTTTAAAATAACACAAATGTATTATTTTACAGTTCTGTGCTTTAAAAACTCTGACCTAGGTCTCCCTGCTCTAAAATCAAGACATTGGCAGAGCTGTGTTCTTTTCTGGAGGCTCCAAATGTTAATCCATTTCCTAGCCTTTTTGAGCTTCTAGAGACCACCACATTCCTTAGCTTATGGCTCTTTCCACCCTCAAAACAAAGAACTCTTCATCTCTCTGAAGCTGCCTCTGTTGTTAGATCTCTTTTTCTTATTCTACTGCTTCTTTCCCTTTTAAGAGCATTTGTGATACACTGGACCTACCTGGGTAAACTAGCATAATCTCCCTATTTTAAAGTCAACTGAGGGATCCCTGGGTGGCGCAGCGGTTCGGCGCCTGCCTTTGGCCCAGGGCGCGATCCTGGAGACCCGGGATCGAATCCCACATCGGGCTCCCGGCGCATGGAGCCTGCTTCTCCCTCTGCCTATGTCTCTGTCTCTCTCTCTCTCTCTGTGACTATCATAAATAAATAATAATAAAAAAAAAATTAAAAAAAAATAAAGTCAACTGATTAGCAACCTTAATTCCACGGCAACTTTAATTTGCCTTTGCTATGTAACCTAATTTATTAACAGGTTCCAGGGATTTGGATAGCTTTGTGGGCCCTTATTCTGCCTACCACAGACCGGTTTTAAAGTAAAGTTAAACATATATTTACTATATAACCCAGAAATGAAGACTTATGTTCACACAAAAACCTGTTCCCAGAGACTTATAGCAACTTTTTCAGAGTTAATTTTTTTTTTAATTTAAAAACTAACTCAAAAGTTCTCCAACTACTGGATAAACTGTGGTGCATCCCATAAACGAATACTATAATCAGCACTCAATCAGAAGGAAATGCTGATACACTCACAACATGGATGCCTACTCAACTGTAATATGTTAAATGAAAAAAAAAACAGACTCAAAAGGCTAAATTCCAGATGATTCTGTTTATATAATAGTCTAGAAAAGAGACTATAGGGAAAGGCAGTAGATCATTAATTGCCAAGGGCTACAGGTGAGGGGCAGGTTGATTATAGAGGTGTAACTTAAGGGAATTTTATAAGGGCTGGACCTATACCTGATTTTGGTAGTTACACAACTCTATGCATTTGTCAAAACAACTGTACAACAAAAAGCATTAATTTCATTTCCTGCAAATTAGAAATAAAGTTAAAATCCTTTTTTTTTTTTTTAAAGATTTTATTTACTTTTTTTGAGAGGGAGCACACAGAGGGAGAGGGAGAAGTAGACTC
The DNA here is from genome assembly GCF_018345385.1 of Vulpes lagopus. Lineage (NCBI taxonomy): Eukaryota > Metazoa > Chordata > Mammalia > Carnivora > Canidae > Vulpes > Vulpes lagopus. The sequence continues at coordinate 32,197,811 of NC_054829.1, forward strand.
CCTGCTGAGCAGGGAGTGCAACGTGGGGCTTGATCCCAGAACCCTGGGATCATGACCTGAGCCAAAGGCAGAAACTTTAACCAACTGAGCCACCCAGACACCCCAGTTAATATCTTTTTAAAACAAAGAAAATGAAACATCATTTACCAGATAGGGAGAAATTTTAAAACATGACCATGCTAATCTGACAATTCCAAGCATGGGCAAGGATGATTTATATACTGTTAGCAAGGATGTAAAATGTTAAATTTTAGAGGAAAATTTGGCTGCAGTTAGTAAAGCTGAAAATGCACATCAACCTATGGCCCAACAACTCCACTTACAGGTAGGTATACATTCTGGGGAAACCCTCACACCTGTGCTGGAGGAGACATGCACAAAGATATTCACTAAACATTGTTTGAAAAACTGAAAACAACACTTTCGTAGGGGAATAAATTAATAATGGTGGTCAGTGGTTATTAAGAAAAAGAAAGAAATGCATAAGGAAAAGGATCAACCCTGCTAGCTACCATTTTATGATTTTGAGAATTTATTGGTTTGCTAAACTAACAACAGTATATAGTGAAAAGAGCGCTGTACTTGGAATCTGGAGACAAGTATTTTAGCATTTAGTTCCAACTCTGCCACTAACAAGCAGTCAAACTGTGGACTACTTAACTATATAAACCTCACTTCCCTTTCCTGGAAAAGAAAGGGATTAAGCTATACAACACTAAGACTATTTCCAATTCAAGAATTCTATGTTTCAGTAAATATAGAGAAAAAATTATATTCCAAAGAATCTATGCTGAGAAACTATTTTTCCCAGGCACCCTGAAATCAGAAACTATCAGAAATAGAACATCTTCGTATACTGATACATAAAATGGATCAAATTTCTTGGTATTTTTGTGATGAACTTTTTAATCAAGGTCATAAGTCAGAAAGAGCATATAAAGAGTTAAGCCCACCATACTGACTCAGGTCACTGTCATGTAAAACTCCCCGTTGTAATATTCTAAAGCAAGCTAATATAATTAATGAGTTCATTTTTACTTGCCAAGTTCAGGTTTGTCCAGCCAAAAGTCATTTAGATACATAGTAAAATTGACTTGGTTCTCTTTAGCTAAGATAAAATAATGAATTCCTTTTCCGATTTTTGCATGTATGTCATCTATGAAGAGCTGACGTTATAATAGCTTCAGCCTACTACAATAGTTTAAAGAGCCTTTTAAAACTTCATATGCCATGTCCACAGGGAACTAGTAAAAACAAAACAAAACAAAACAAAAACCCCAGTTCATAATCCAAAAAAGCTTACTTAACAATTTCATTACCACCAATACTTAAACTTCAAAGACACCAATAACCACATGTCATTTGTTCCTATTGCAGAATTTAATAGGTTATTAAGTTCTGGTATAATCCAAAGGCATAATTAGGAGACTATCATTAAACATGAAATTGCTTTTTTAAAAATCAGAAATATTAACAACACCTTTTACCTTGTGGGGAAAATCAAAATTTCTCAGGTCCTGTTCTACGGGATTTCCAAATCCTCACAACTCTAAAGGAGTACGGAGACAACGCGCACACGCTAAGCCACTTCCAAAGACCTCTTAGCTATCAGATTTTAATTTTAGCGCCAAGAGCCAAGAAAAACCTTCCGACCGAAAACCTAAATTCCGTACACATTACTGTAAGCCAACCAACTGAACAGAAGGTGAGTTATTACTATTAGCAAGTTACATAATTTGCGTCAAAGAGTGTTTAAAGCGTCTCTCATTAAACGAAGGTCACAATAATTTACAGGCTTCAAAGTTCACCTTGCAAACCTCAGGTAAATTATCGGAGACCATTAACGAGGTGAGACTTTAAAAGTGGACACAAGGAAGTAGGAACTGTTTGTTTCAAGAACGCAATAAGCAGCCGAATACCAGGGGCTGAGTCAGGCAGAGGAGAGCTGACTGCATTCCGTCTCCTAAAGGAAAGTGTTCGCTCCGCCGGTTTCCCCCGCCCGGCCGCGGTCTCGGGGGCCGCGAACCCCAGGCGGGGGGCGCAGAGGGCAAGGGAACTCCCGGCCGGGCCCCTGCAGCGCGGGCGGGGAGGGCTGCAGCCCCCGGCAAGGTGGTCCCACGCCGAGGCGGAGGGAGCGGGCAGGGCCGGCGGCGTCCTCCCGAGGGACAAAGGTTGGGCTCACGCCCTCCGCGGCCGGCGGCGGCTCCCGCCGCCTGGGGCAGCCAGCCCTGCAGCCCCGGGTGCCGCCCCGGCCCGGGGGAGCGGCGGGTGGGGGAGGGGACGAGCCCCGCCGCCCCTCCCCCGCCGGGCTCCCCGGGACCTGTTGATTAAGATCTCCTCAGAGTGCCGCGGCTGCTCCGCCTCTTACCTCTGCGCCACCGCGGCCGCCGATCCTCCCGCCCCGGCCGCTCCCACACACTGCACAAACGACAGCTCCCCGGCGGCACTTAAAACACCGGATAAAGAATCCAGAAACTCCCGATTCTCCACTCACAATCCTTAGACCCCGCCTCCGCCCCGCCGCCAGTCGCCGCCGTCCCCGCCGCCGCCGCCGCCGCCGCCGCCGCCGCCAGCGACTCCGCCTCGAGACCGCGCGAGACCAGCCCCCGCGGCCGCCGCGGGACCGCGCACGCGCCCCCGGGACGCTGGCGCAGCGGGCGCGCCTATCCCAGTTCCTCCTCGGCGCGCCCCGCCCGCCGCTGGGCCGGGAGGCTGGCGCGGTTCGCCCAACCCCGCGCCGGCGTGGAGAGAGGGCCCGCTCATTGGCCCTCCGCAGTCCCGAGCGGCCGGTCGCGCGCCCTCGCGCGCCTCTAAGGTACCGAGGGCTTCGTGCTCGCCCGCGGGAGGGCTGTTGCGGGGACGGGAGGTTTTCCTTCAGCCGTGGTCGGCCGCGGGCTGTTGTCCGGACAGCCCCTACCTTCCTCTCCGCGGAGGTCCGTCAGTTCCTGAAGAAAATCTGATTCCCTTGAGGCGACCCCTGTGTCCTGTGAGGCACGTCACGCAATCTAACTTTTTTTTTTTTTTTTTTTTTTTTTTTTTTGCAATTTAACATTTGTTTAAAGAAAGAACCACGACGTAAACACCTGGATGTGTGACGTCTCCACATAATTCTCCGCTACCGCAGAAGACCCAAAAGCTAGCAGTTAGGACCGAGTTCTGAAAACCAGAAAGGAAGGATGCCGAGAGCCACAGCTGTTGGCACAAAACTCCAGTGAATGCACTTAGTTAGCTGGGCCAACCCATATGCAGTGCAAGGAAATCCAGATAATCCTAGACACTGTTATCCACACCCAAAAAGAAAAAAAAAAATAGTGTGTATGTGACATTTTCTCGTAAATGTGTAAAATAAGTAACAATTCCAGAAGCTTCCTCTAGTTCCACCACAGAGGTTTTCTTCCTTCTGCACAGTTTCTCAAGTCAGGGCTGTTGACATCTGGGCCGGTTAATAGGTTGTGGCGACTGTTCTCTGCATTGTAGGACGTTTAGCAGCATCCCTGGTCTCTGCTTGCTGAGTGTCAGCGGCACCACTACTTTCATTGGTGACCATCAGTATGTCTCTAGATGATGGCAAAGGTTCCCTGGGTGGCAAAATCACCTCCAGTTAAGAACCACTAGCCTACCTGTTCAAAGAAACAGCCTCTATAGAGAGACAGTCACTCTTTACCCATATCTCCCAACTGCCTGGCCTGGCCCCAAGCAGTTTTGCAAAACACCTTCACCCAAATGAACCCTCTAGCTACCTAGACTTGCTTCTGCAGCTACTTGGACTCTTTTGTCACAGGACTCCACCCTAATAAAATGATGATAACTATTTATATGAGATACCAGCTGCTGATCTCAAAATATGTGGAAATGCCTTTGGAAAGTGCTATAAAATATCATTTTTAATTCCTAAAGGTATTTTCATTTTAAAAGAGGTTAGACCCAATGACAGATTAAAAATTTACTCTCTGCTAAATAGAGACATTCCCAGAATCCCCAAATCATTCAAATTATTGGCCTTGTGTGCAAAAAAGAAAGGATAGCTGGAAGAGTGAAAGGTATGGAAACTGGAGGCAAGTGATTAGAGTTATAGTTTTGATGATTACTAGTTCTGTGATTGATGACAACTACTTGGATGCGTGACAGGTTTCCTGGGCCTAAATTTTCTCATCTGCAATATAATGAGTTAACTACTGTTTTGTTTTGTTTTTCTTGTTTATTTTCTAATTTTAAGACTCTGGTAGCCTCTGCATATGGAATCTAACATGAGTAGCTTAGAGGGCTAAGAAAATATAATATTCATCCTCAAGTAGAATGAAATGGTAATCTGTGGTTTAAAACTTCTGAAGTGGGCAGCCTGGGTGGCTCAGTGGTTTAGCGCTGCCTTCAGCCCAGGGCATGATCCTGGAGACCTGGGATTGAGTCCCATGTCAGGCTCCCTGCATGGAGCCTGCTTCTCCCTCTGCCTGTGTCTCTTCCTCTATTTCTCTCTGTGTGTCTCTTGTGAATAAATAAATAAGTATTTTTTAAAGATCAGAAATAAAACCTCTGAAGAATTACTCAATCTTGGCACAAGGCAGTTCACCACTGAGTCACTTTGGCAAATTTGTAACAGTATTTTGGGTGAGTAGTAAAAGCCAAATTGTAAGTCAAGTGTACAGTGGAGAGTAACCATAGTAAACACCCTTCTGCTTAACCCATCATCTGCCAACGGCCTCTATTATATGTTTATATAATGTTATACTATTTTATCTCATTCAAGGCTTGGGGAAATAGATTAACATTTCATTTCAGCCGTTTGCAACAGGTCTGAAATCTCAGTTTTCAAGATTCTACCACTCACTATTATATGTGAAATCCTTAACGGAAGCCATTGATTATATCCCTTTGGTTTTATCACTTCTATGTACTAGTGAAGGCCGAGTTTCCATAACTGAATAAGCAGCCTAATCTCCTACAATTGTGTGAACCAGATGATCAGAAATAATGTAAATTAGAAAAGCCTGGCTGGCTCAGTCAGAAGACCATGTGACTCTTGACCTCAGGATTCTGAGCCCCAAATTGAGTATAGAGATTACTTAAAAATAAAATTAAAAAATCTAAAAAAAGAAAAGAACGTAAATTAAAAGAATACTCACTGATTCACATATAAGAGAAATTATGAAATACGCCATTAGGTACATTATTAGCTACATATCTAAAAAAGTGTTAAATATATTTTAAAAAAGCAAACAAACCATGACCTTTTTGAATTTCATTGGGTTTAGTTATTATTTTGATATGTTATAGTATTTCTTAGCCTTTCCTAAATCTAGCTTTAAAAATTATGTCTTTAGATTAAGGACGTTATGCAGTTGTTACTGTGTAGAATGGAAGGTCCCACTGTCTAAGGTTCGCAGCAGCATCATTTAGTACAGGTCAGTATCATTCAACTCAAATAACTTTAATATTCACCCATTAATTAAAAAATATATATTGAGTACTTCTTATGTGCTAAGCACTGTGTTGTAAGGAATTAAAACATGTGACAGTTCCCATCTTGGAGGAATTTAGAGTAAGCCAGAGAAAGGGACAAATCCATGTAGGTAAAATACCAGGAAAAGTATGGTAAATGAAAATAAGGTGACTGGTGGGCTCAAAGGCAAAGTCTTATACTAGAAGAAGCTTTTCCCTTTAATGATGGGGGACAGAGAAAGGGACAGAATAAATTATTATGAAAATACCCACAATAATAGGAAAACCAAGATCTTGTACATGGCTTTAAAAAGATGGGCATAAAACTTTTCCTCAATTTGAATAACTGAGTGAAGTACGCAAGGAAAAGCATGGGTTTATTATGGGAACAACAAGTAGTCAACAATAACTTCAGGGTAGGATAGTCAACATTTAGGATGTTAATCATTTATCACACTTTCTTTGGTACGTTTTCTGGTCAGTCCTGTGCTAGGCTGGGGGTGAGTAGACAAATAAAACATGGTCCTGGAGAAATTTTATTTTAAAGAGAGGAGATAGGAAAATTTGGAGTTTAGAAATTTTTAATGAAGGAAAGACCAAGATTAGATGCCAACAGAAAGGAAATCAAGTTTGTTCTCCTTGAAAATAGCTATAAAATTACCCGTAGCTTTTCCTCACCAAGCTCCCAATCAAATGTTTTGTTTGTACAACAAATCTCAGCTGCTGCTTTAATTCACACCAATATGTGAATACCTGTGACTGGGTGTAGGGTGGTATCTCTGATGAACTCCAGAGTTGAAACTTAAATGCTTCTTTTATCCTCTCTTGGACTGATTCTGAGTTTTAACTCTACTACTGCTTCAGAACAGCCTTTGTCAAGGTCACTGATTTGAGCCACTTTATTAAATGCAAAGGTCATTTAATAAAGAGTTCTCATCTTCCTTATCTCTGGCAGCATTTGATGGCATTGTGCATTTTCTCCATTTTGTCCTCTAAGCTCTGGTAACATTACTCTAGCATCTCTTCCTACCCACTAGAACCTCCTTCTCATCTCCTTGCTGATTCTTTATCTCCCTGAATGCTAAAAGTTGGAGTGTCCCAGGATTTTAACAGTCAATATTTTACTCCACCTGGCTTTGAATCCCAGCTCTACCATTTGCTGGCCATTTATCAGAAGGAAATCACTAATTTCTCTGAGATTCAGTTTCCTCGTTTATAAATTGAGGATAATAAAAGTTGCTACATCCAATGGTGGTTGTGAAGACTAAACGAATTATATGTATAAAGTGTTTAAAACAGTGCACTGAACTGTATGCATTAACAACTTATTGCAGGGATCCCTGGGTGGCGCAGCGGTTTGGCGCCTGCCTTTGGCCCAGGGCGCGATCCCGGAGACCCACGTCGGGCTCCCGGTGCATGGAGCCTGCTTCTCCCTCTGCCTGCGTCTCTGCCTCTCTCTCTCTCTCTCTCTCTGTGACTATCATAAAAAAAAAAAAAGAATATGCAATAAGTTGTTTATTTATTTATTTATTTTTATGATAGTCATACAGAGAGAGAGAGAGAGAGAGAGAGAGGCAGAGACGCAGGCAGAGGGAGAAGCAGGCTCCATGCACCGGGAGCCCGACGTGGGATTCGATTCCGGGTCTCCAGGATCGCGCCCTGGGCCAAAGGCAGGCGCCAAACCACTGCGCCACCCAGGGATCCCCTTATTGCATATTCTTATCATGTCCTTATTCTTATCATGTTCTTTATCATTCGCTCCCTACATGACTTCATCTGATCTCGTGGCTTTAAATTCCATCTATACACGTCAACTTTAAACTGATCTCTAGCCTGAACTTCTGCCTCAAACTCCAGAATCGTATATTTAACTGCTGACCCAACATCTCCATTAGGATTTCTAATGAGCATTACAAATTTAACATGTCAGAACTTTGTATTTGTGTCCAGTTTTCTTCATTTCAGTATATGGTAATGCTACCTATTTCAGTTGTTCAGGCTTTCTTTCACACACAACACATCCAATCCATCAGGAAATCCTTTTATTTCCTACCTTTTAAACATATCTAGAATCTAACCATTTCTCACCACCTCCACTGCTATCATCTTCCTCAAAGACATTATCATCTTTTGCCTTCTTTACTGCAATAAACTCTTCCACCCATATTTTCTTTTAATACTGGAGCCTAGTGATCCTATTAAAATAAAAGTGAAATCAAATCACTGTTCTGCTTAATAGCATATAGTCCAATGTGATCTCCCTCATCTCTACTCTTACTACTCTTTTCCTTTCTCATTTCACACCAGCTATACTGGCACTTTTGCTGCTCTTTACATGTTCTGCAGCTTCTGCCTCGAAGCCTCTGCATTCACTATTTCTTATACCTGAAATATCCAATATCCACATGCCTACTCTCCCTCACTTCCTTTGGGTCTAATTTCAAATGTTACTTTATCAGTGAGCCCCATTTTAGATAAAAGAGTAACATCTTCATGCCCTACTTCCCAGCACTCCGTATTCCCTTTCCCCAACTTTATTTTTCAATGTTTTTTTTCACCATCTGACATATTGTATATTTATTATCTATCTCCCCAAAGTAGAATGTAAGCTCCACGAGGCAAGGACTTTGTCTATTTTACTCATCACTACTTATTTTTATGATTTCCCAGGATCTGTAACAGTACCTGACATACAGATGGTACTCAATAAATATTTGTTGAATGAATGACTTAATGAAAGAAATAGACATGACTAAGTGGAATAGGGATGATGAAAAAGTCACAGAAAAACTTCAGCTTTGTCAAATGTTTGGCCTATGACTAGCCTATCTTAGGAATAACTTCTGCCGGGTGGTTCAGCGGTTTAGTGCCATCTTTGGCCCAGGGTGTGATCTTGGAGACCTGGAATCGAGTCCCGTGTCAGGCTCCGTGTGTGGAGCCTGCTTCTCCCTCTGCTTCTCTCTCTCTCTCTCTCAATCTGTCTCTCATTAATAAATAAGTAAAATTAAAAATATATATATAAAGAAAAAAAGGAATAACTTCTGCCAAAAATTGATTGTTTTTGTTCTTAAATGGTGATCTGTATGGTGAGGGAGGAAGAAAGCATAGCAAATGCAAAGAGAAAAAGGAAAAGAAAACTATTTGCTTTTTACCACCTTCTTCCTATGCTTCATGGTTCATTGCAGCTACTATAATAATCCCTCATTTAATTAATACAGCTGAGAATTAGAAAACAGAAAGCTTCTTCAAAAGTTAAAATCAGGGCAGCCCCAGTGGCACAGCGGTTTAGCGCTGCCTGCAGCCCAGGGTGTGATCCTGGAGACCTGGGATCAAGTCCCACATCAGGCTCCCTGCTTGGAGCCTGCTTCTCCCTCTGCCTGTGTCTTTGCCTCTCTCTCTCTGTGTCTCTCATAAATAAATAAAATCTTAAAAAAAAAATCAAAATCAGTTGCACTTAAATTTTATTTCTAAACTTCCATGAATCTCTGACAAGCTTAGATATTTTGTTTCTAACATCTAACAGATTACAAGGGCCTATTATATGTGTGACCTTTTAATGGATGTGTCAGTTCAAAGCATACATATTCCTGCCATGAGACAGGGTCAGGGAAGTCAATCAGGAACAGAGTTTCTGATGGAAATTACAGATCAGATAAAGGAGGCAATTCTAATGAGGAATTTGCAAAAAGCTCAGTAGAAACAGATATCTGGGACTTACACACTTTTTTCTCGTGGAAAAGTCCTAATCTTTATTTTTTTTTATTTTACTTATTTATTTATTTTTTTTATGATAGTCACAGAGAGAGAGAGAGAGAGAGAGGCAGAGACATAGGCAGAGGGAGAAGCAGGCTCCATGCACCGGGAGCCCGATGTGGGATTCGATCCCAGGTCTCCAGGATCGCGCCCTGGGCCAAAGGCAAGCGCCAAACCACTGCGCCACCCAGGGATCCCCCAAAGTCCTAATCTTTAAAAGGTAAAATCAGGGATCCCTGGGTGGCTCAGCAGTTGAGCATCTACCTTAGACTCAGGGTATGATCCTGCCGGGATCAAGTCCATACTGGGCTCTCTGCATGGAGCCTGCTTTCCCTCCCCTTCCTGTGTCTCTGCCTCTCTCAGTGTGTCTCTCATGAATAAATAAATAAAATCTTTATTTATTTTTTTTTAAATAAAATCTTTAAAAAATAAATAAATAAAATAAATAAATAAATAGTAAAATCAATTTATAAAGACAAATCAGATCAATGGTTGTATGGGGGTGAGGGTGGGCTGGAGGGAATTAATTGCAAAGTGGTAGAAGGAAAGTGAGTTGTGTAAATGAAATCATGTAGGATGTGTTTACACCCAGTGTAAGGCTTGAACTCATAACTCAGAGATCAAGAGTCACATGCTCTACTGACTGAGCCACCCAGGCAACCCTGTATGGTTTCTTTTTCTTTTTCTTTTTCTTTTATTTTTTTATTTTTTTATTTTTTTTGGTTTCTTTTTATATCAGACTTCTTTCATTCAACATTATTTTCTAAGATTCACTCATGTTGCTGCACTATTTGTTTTTTGTTGTTAAGTAGTATGAATATACTGTGTATATATACTGTACGAATATACCACATTTTGTGGTATACGAATATACCACATATTCACCTGTTGGTGGGCATTGAGGACGTTTCCAGATTTTGGCTATTATGAACAAAACTCCTATGACCATTTGTGTACAAGTCTTGTTTTGAACATATGTCTTATGAACATGATTTAATTTTTCTTGAGTAAATACCTAGAGTAGAATTGTTTGGTCATATGATACTATGTCTTAACTTTATAGAAACTTCCTGTTTGTCAAAGTAGTTGTACAGGGACCATGATGTATAAAAAATCTAGTTGTTCCACATAATTACCCACACTTGTGGTCTGGTACTGCCTTTCAAAAGACTCTATTACGAGGTAATAATAGTCTTAGTTGTGACTTTCTTCATTACAGAATCTATTTGTTCCAGATAATCTCTCTCAAGGAAATATTTTCCGTACTGGGGCAGCCATCTCCAAATTAGAAACTGTTGGTTTCTAATACAATCTAATATAATCATAACTTGAAAATAGCCCTAATGGTGATCCCATCGTGGTTGCACGGAAAATTTCTATTTCCCTCTTGACTGTGGAAATGAGAAAGAAATAAATCCTTTTCATCTTTGGAGCAAAGAAAGGAGGAGGAGGAATTCCCTGGGACTGTGGGCCAATGGGAATGGGTAGAGGATTTTCCTGTCTAATAGAAATATAATGTGAGTTACATATGTAATTTTGTGAGATATTATTTTGTGCTAATTAAGAAGTAAAAGGAAACAGATGAAATTAATCTGTACATTTTAACCTGATACATCCAAAATATTGTAATTTAGACATGGAATCCATATAATTATTGAGATATTGTGTTATTTTTTTCATACCAACTTTTCAAAATCTGGTGTGTATTTTATACTAAAAGTATATCTCAATCAGATGCTAAATTTTCAACATTTAAGTGAAAAAATATAGCCTTACCAAAACAATACATTTAAGTTTAATGCAAAAAAAAGCCTACAGTTTTTACATTTAAATATTTAAAGTAATTAAGATTAAAATAAATTTAAAATTCAGTTTCTCAGTTGCACTAGCCACATTTCAAGTGCTGAATGGCTACATGTACCCAGTTGCTACCGTATTGGACCATATAGTTCTAGAGCTTTGTGGGACAGGAAGAAGAAGATGGAGATGAGACGCATTCCTTGTTGCAACTAAGGTCACAGCAGAAATACTAGTACCATTTGCTATTTGTGTGAAATTTAAGATATATATATCTTATTTCCAAGCTGCATGATTTTGACAAGTAATTTAACCTCTGTAAGCTCCATTTTCACCATCTGTCTGTCAAACAGGAAAGTAATAATACCCCTCAGATTGTTGTGAAGATTGAGAAAGCATGCAAAGCACACTGTAGAATGACTGGCAGCTTTTTGAAATGGAGTAAGTGGTGACTTTTAAAAATACAAATTATTCTTTGGATGGGGACCGGCTATAGTTCTTTTTCTATATTTATAAGTATAGAAGTTTTTAAAAACTCGTTTGGAAACAGCATTCACTGATTCAGCAAATACGATTCTCAGGCCAGGTGCTCAACATATAAAACACAAAGACAGAAAGAACATGGTCCCTGCTTTCAAGGACCTCACAGTGCTTAATGTTAGAAAAAACACAGTATTGGGCTAATGTCCAAGTGAAAAGTGAAACCAAAGAGAATAACAAATTTATACAACAACCCCAAAGAAAAGAAGCTCTACAGATAAAAATTGAATGTATGAATTGTGAACCTTAATAGCTCTATTTTGCTACCTTCCTTTAAAACTGATACCCACAATTATAATAATCAAAGTTTAAGAAGTTAAATTTGCATGAATTTAAATGCTCAGATATTGATTAGTAGTAACCTTTATTTCTGCCACATGGAAGACACTGCTTTGTTTTTCCCTTGTGTTGGTTGTTATTTCTTGAGCCATGCTTGTGTTTTAGTTTAGTAGTTTGTATTTATCTGACAAAAAAAAAAAAAAAAAAAAGATGGAAAAGTCAGTTCAATTCAAAGATCTAAAATACAGAATATTTTAAAAGTTATTACTGTCAAGTAGAAAACATTAAAAAAACTAAATATGAGTAAAATGAGCAAAGTAAGTAAAATTGAATTTTGATATAGCTTCTCTTCTTAATCTAACAATAAAGATCCTCTGGACAGATATGGTCTCATTTTTTTTTAAATCTAGAGGTTGAAGTGATATTAAAGGGATTCAGGTGATTCAGACGCACCCTGGAAGTTTGAGAAGCACCGACCCAGTGGTTTAAAAAATCGTTTTAAACTGATGATCCAACACCCTTTGACATCCAAGCTGAGATAACACTGAAGACAAACTTTTTTGCCACAAGAAATGTCTGCAACGAATTGCTGCCAATAATAAAACCACACGGGTGGTGAATATCAGTAGTTTAGAGGGTTCAAAGGCTCTTGAAAATTGCAGCACAGATCTACAGAAGTTCCAATGCGAGACGCTCACAGAGGAGGACCTGGTGGACCTCATGAATAAGTTTGTGGAGGATACAAGCAATGAAGTGCATGAGAGGGAAGGCTGGCCCAACTCCGCGTATGAGGTGTCTAAGCTGGGGGTCACGGTCTTATCAAGAATCCTGGCCTGGCGTCTGGATGAGAAGAGGAAAGTTGACAGGATTCTGCTGAATGCATGCTGCCCAGGGTGGGTGAAGACGGACATGGGTGGGCCTTATGGCCCCAGGACTGTGGAGGAGGGAGCCGAGACCCCTGTCTACTAGGCTCTCCTGCCTCCAGATGCTACTGAGCCTCATGGCCAGCTCGTCCATGACAAAGTCGTCCTAAACTGGTGAATGTCTGCTTTGGTGCTCAAAGCTTAATAAATGTTTGTGGGCTGAATGAATGAATGAAAAAAAAATTTTTTTTTAATTTTTGTTTTTAAAAGCTATTTCTGGGGTGCCTGGGTGGCTCAGTCAGTTCAGCATCTGCCTTGGGTTCTGGTCATAGTCCTGTAGTCTATGGGTTCTGGGATCTGGCCCTGCATCAGGCTCTGCACTCAGCAGGGAGCCTGATTTTCCCTCTCCCTCTGCTCCTCCCCCTGTTCATGCTCTCTCTCTCTCAAATTAATAAGTAAAATCTTAAAAAATAATAAATTTAAATAAATAAATAAATAATTCTACCCATATAAGAATCTAATAAATCAAGATGCCAAGATTAAAATTATGGGCTTTTTGTCTTTAAACTTATAGATGTGTCACTGAATTATTTTCAAGTCTTTGATCTGTCCTAAACTGTGTCCTAAAATAAGCCATATGTATATATTTACATACACATAATATATGCTCATTGTAAATAAAGGGCCAAGTGATTTTCACATTTCAGTCCTGATAATATGAAGTCTTTATTAGTAACAAAACTTTTTCACCATTAAAAAAAAATCACCTACTTTTTCTTATATATTGGCAATTCACAGTTTAAATATTTAGGAGCCACTTTTTAATTTTTTATTTTTAAAGATTTTACTTATTTATTCATGAGAGACATAGAGAGAGAGAGAGGCAGACACATAGGCAGAGGGAGAAGCAGGCTCCATGCCGGGAGCCTGATGTGGGACTTGATCCTGGGTCTCCAGGATTGTAGCCTGGGCTGAAGGTGGCGCTAAGGCACTGAGCCACCAGGGCAACCCTAGGAGCCACTTTTTAAACTTTAGAAGCCAAGATTTAAATATGGTGTGTATATTGTTATTTCTGCTCTTCTTTGCATTTGCAGATCTCTCTTAATAAGACCCTGATATTTGAAATTTCATTGTTATAGGATATATCCATCAAAGGATGAAATCATTGTAGAATTCTGAGTCAACTTTCAATGAATTTCTCTTTGTAAATTCTGGAGAGAAATGACAGGGCTCGGGACTCTCCCTAAGTGGATGGAGGTGCCAGCACGCATTACTCTGAGTGCCACCTTCACAGTCTATCGCCACCATAGGACAATATTAAGAACATACTTATGGGGGGAAAAGAAATGACAAAAGGGCAGGCACAGACTAAGGAGTGTGTGGAAAGACCAGGGGATTATTGTGCATGGACTTTTGTTATCTTTTGGCCTCACTGTTTTCCTCTAGTGCATTATGTCTGGCCCATGTTGTGCATCTGGGTGAGTTCTGTTAATAAAATTAGTGCCCAAGTGCTAAGCTGACTTTGGTGGCAGAGTAGCACAGAAGGGTGGGCATCTCAATTCCAACAAGGAGAGCCCTGATGAGATATGGCTATGTGGTTCCTGCCAAGGTTGGAAAAGAGTATGAGGAGGGAGCAAAGAGGGAGAGTAGGAATGAGAATGATGGAATCACTTGTAAAAGCAGCAGCAAGTAATTCACTTCCAGTGCTCCACCTGAGGCTCCCTCTAATCCCTGTGCTAACATTATATTTTGACCCTTGAAGGATTCTAGGGCAGAAACCACAACAAACCCTCAATATCCCATTCCACCTTTATTGTTACTACAATAGAAGTAATAAGATTCAATGTCAAAAGATTCAATTTATTGACAACTTTTTGTGAAAGTGTCACATCTGTCCTTTATAGCTACTTATAATCATAAAAAAAATTACCTTTAGGTTGTTTTATATGTTTTTTCCATTGGCCTCTTCTTTTTCTGTTTACTTTGCTTTCCTCACAACCATTCCCCTGAGAAAAGGGGAGAACAGATGAGGCAGGAGGTTGAGGGAAGTAGATTTGACAAGAGGGGAGGGAGCCAGAGGGCAAAAGAAAAATAGTGGGGAAAGTGGAAGAGATCATGGGCAGGGGGGAGGTGAGGAAGAAAGAAAAAAGCCAGAAGCAGGGGAGAAAAAAGGCACAGAAGGAGAGAGAACTTAATTTGGTCTAAAGTTTTTTAAAATGTCTTTATTCTTTCCAATGGAGCCCATTGTTAAATTTCACGAACAGGTTCCCTTTTGGGGTCCCCCCACCCTTTCTCTTTTTAGTCCGGGTTCCATAAACAGAGACTGAACCTGGCTGCTTAGGATTGCAAGGAATTTAATTTGCAATAGTTAAGAGGAAAGAGGAAAGGAAAGATGGGTTTAGATGGAGAGGACACTCCCAGCATTTCATACGCAATTTTCCCTCTCTTCTTTCTTGGTTCTCTATCCTTTGTCTAATTGTCTACCATCTTGGGAAAATACCATAGAACCATAGGTAAGCCTAAGTTGGGCTCACTGTAAAGAGATCAGCAAAGCTAAGGAGAGTAAACCCTAAATAGGTAAGAAATTACAAGTTAAGAAAAGGGAGAGATGGACCCAGATCGAGAGAGACAGTGTCAGCCTGGGCTCTGCCATTTAGCCTTGTCATAAAAACAGTACATGTGAAGTGCCACTTTACCCACAACCTTATTCAGAAAGGAGAAGAGTGTCCTTCTGCCAAACTGCTGAGACGTTTGAGACATAAATAAGAGACCATGGTCCCCAGCCAACATTGCCCCGCAGCTGGGTGAACATGAACCTGACCGGGTTAATAGTACCAGAATTTCATTTAATTGCAGTGGGGAACGGTTACTATTCTGGTTGCTGCCTAGAATAGAAATCAGATTCACAGACTCATTTTTCGTCTATATTCAGTCTAAATTTACTGGGACAAGGGAGTAAGAAGAGCAAGTAACCGTTGCTCTTCTTGGGGTAAGAAGTGTGAAGTGTGAATTAGAAAGTATGAAAGGGGAAAAGAAAGTGATTCATAGGAATGTGGTAAGGGGGAAGGAAATGCTAATCAGAGGGAAAATGAAAAAAGGATGTAAGCCTAAATCAGGAAACATGGGAGATAGAGAAGTGGGAAGAATGAGAAAGTATGTGAAAGAAAACAAACGGGGAAAATAATTAATACTTTGTGAAAACTGCAAGCCAGATGTGTATATTGTACCACCCTTGTGATTTAACAAGCTGTGGAACTTTGCTGCATGTTCGCTATATCTTTGCTTAGCTCCTGATTTCCAGAGCCCCATTTCATGCTGCCTGCTGAATTTACAAAGACAGACCACCAAGACCACACACGTATGAGCTTATAACATCGTAGCAGCTGAAGGAGCCTGGATACAACTAAACATGCCTGCTTCAATCCTTGACCCATATGCACATGCTTGATAGTTGAAGAAGCTTGAAGTCCAGAAACTTTAAGTGACACACCCGTGGAACAGAGGAAGTGCATTCAGAACTCAAACATAGGACTTCTCATTCTAGGCAGTATTTCATAGCTGGTCTCATCATTGTTTCCTTCCAGATTTCCTCGAATTCATTTTCCCAGCTTCTTTCATGGACTCATTACCTCCTAGTTATGTTGTCTCCTTTGTCATCCTCAGTTTTCGTTTTTTGTTTTTCGGAGCATTTTATCTCTTATCCCCAAGGTAGTCAGTCAACATATTCACATTCTTGTTGCCATCTGTTTTACACAGTTCAAGACTTTAGCTAGCACCTTTCACCCTGGACTATTCTAATGACTTCCTACCTTTGGCCTCCTCCAGCTCTCTTAGAGATTGCGGTCAGAGTAATCATTCAAAAACATAATACTAATTTTACTAGGTCTATTTTTTGGTGGCTTCTCCTTACCTACCAGACCATACTATCTAAACTCCCTAGCATGGTCCAAGACTTCCATAACCTGGCTCCTGCTTTGCTGTCCAGCTCTATCTCTCACTGTTCCTAAATGGAATATGCCCAGTACTGTCCCATTCTTTGACTTTGCACACATTATACCCTATCTCCATGATATTCTTATTTCCCCTTTCCTGACTCAAAGACTGCCTCCTTCCTTCATAAATCTTTTATGATTTTTCTCTCTTGAACTAAAACTACGTTCACCACTTTTCTCTTAAGGCACCTATAAGATTCCATATATGTTATTTGTGCCCATGTCTTGAGGCCAGGGAGTGTCCTGTTATCTATTTTTTATCTCTCTACAGTGCTTCAAATAGAATAGATAGGCATCAAATATTTGTTCATTTGAACAAAACTGAGTCTGTGCCAGAAGGCGGGTGAAAGAATCAGTTACATATAGAATGAAAAGAAATATATCAACGTCCTACATTAATTTTAAATTCCCAAGGCTTAAATAACTAGTGCTTCAGAATGTATATTATATGCTATTGTACTACTTATATGTTGATGTACTAATTATCTATTAATGTTAAGGCTGCTGCACGATTTATGCTTTCTTTTAGAAAGTAAGAGGAAAATGTTTGCCTGTTGGACATCTCCTGAATTTCTATCAATCTACTGTGATTTCTTTTTGAAATCGAATTTGGAGTATAAATTGATAGGTGAAAATCCTATATACTGCAAAGGAAATTTTGCATTTTTCTTGTAAACTACAATGGCATTTCCCTTCAGCATTCTCTGGTTTAGTACTGAAGACTGGAATATAGGTAAAACCACCTCTCAGTGAAGTGCATCTGGTACTTTTAGACACTAAAGCCTGGTGGGAAGGCCTCCAGACAAAAGCCCCATTTATATACAGCTATCCTCTAATTGTTTGCTTTTTTTGGTAGGACTCTTGCAAATGTAACTAAGAATGCCTTGGTCTTGGGTTTTAAAGTAGAAGTATTATTTTTTCTTTCCATTTAAGTCAATTGCAATGTACTTCTCTGTTCTTTCCATTATGTTCTTTTATATGCATGACTGGAGCAGAGAGCCATTCACACCCCAACTTAGACAGTAGCTAGAGGTGGTTCACTAGCAAGCAAGGCGATACATGTCCACTGGTGTCTATATGACAACTTCTGTCTCAAAAACTTGTTAAAAAGTTAAAAGATCCTGGGGTTTCCCGGGGGGCTCAGTTGGTTAAGCATCTGTCTTCTGCTCAGGTCTTGATCTCAGGGTCCTGAGCGGGGGGGGGGGGGGGGGGGGGGGGGGGGGGGGGGGGGGGGCTGCTTCTTCCTCTGCCCCTCCCCCCCATCTCTCTCGTAAATAAATAAAATATTAAAAAAAGAAAAAGAAGTTATAAGATCCTGAGTCATGGGAATATGTAAAGAAGCAAAGGCTGAAGATGCAAATAAGAGGAAAGGAGGGGCTACATGATTTTAGAGTTGCCAGGAAATTTAGTTGTAGATCACTCCCCTTCCAAATCAGCAAGGAGAAAAGGTCCTATTGTTTGGGTTCTGCTTGCAGAGCTGGCCGTGGAGTGGTTCAAATCCAGAGAGTTGGATTCAGTACTCTACCAGCACAGAGAAAAGTGCAGTGATGCCTACTACTTGAAAGATAATAGGAGGATAGGCTTTGAAGAAGAGTTCCTGCACTGTGGGGACTCTCAGAATGGAGCAAAGGGAATGCATCAAAACACCTAGCAAAGGATTCCTTTGCTCTTAACTACTCTTTTCCAGGCCCCAGACGTGACTACTGGATACCAGAGATCACAAAGAAATGTAGTGGGATTCATTCCATACCTGAAGTGACTGAATCAGTTCTCATGCTCCTGGAAAAACAAACAACACAGTTCAAAATTTTGCCAGTGTAACCACAAATATTTAGAAAAGAATGACCAGGTATGAGATAGCTGGCCATTCTCTAAATGCTTTGTAGGTAATAATGAAACATATTTAGCAAGCCTAGGGTATTACATAATAACACATATTAGAGCAAAATTACCTAAATTTCTGTCAGCATGTAAGCTATCCAACCTGTAAGAGCCATAAAAGTGAATCATAACATGTAGTCTATTTTTATTTTATCCATCACCTGTCACTCAGGCTGTGGGCAGTGCTATCCTACTGCCTCTCCAGTGTATGAAAACTCATTTGGAGCTGAGACTGAGCTAATTGCTGTTGCTCAGGGGTTAATAGAGTCTCTTGTGTTGGAAATATAGGCTCTCATAGAGACATGGGAGAAATTCTGGGTGCTTGAAGGTGCCTATCTCTGCTGGCTTCTGTATCACAGTCTTTATGGCCCTGATGGGGGCAAGAGTGCTAGGGAATCTTGCAGGCATACAACATGCCCAAGTATTTGCCCAATTAAGTACATTTCTTATAGTTTACTGGATAAAATTGGAGACAAACTGTCAGTTTTTTAGATCATTTCACTTTTAGAAATGCCTTTGGATAAAGAAATTTTTTATGTCTTTGGATAAAGAAGTTTCCTGCGTTACTGATTTTTAAAATTAATAATAATTAAAACACCTATTTTATTAACCTCATCAGCATGCTAAAACAAACTTCAGTCACTTAATTTTCATCAGATTTTTGTTTCTTGGCTACATTTTCATAATTTTGGGGGTAAGCATTGCAGTTTGAAAAAGAAAGCACTTGGAAAGAATAATTACCCTCAGATAATAAATTCCCAGATAAATGTACAAAGACATAATTATGATTCATTTTAAGGGGTCTGGCAAAAGGAATCCTGGTTGATGTCTACTCAGGATCTTTCTGCAATAGAGGTTTAAATTAGCAGTTTTCTAAGGCATTTGCAAATAAATGCTCATGTAGTCCTCACTAAATAGATCTGGTGATTTACATGAAAGTTGAGTTTAAAGATAAAAGGTCTTGAAAGACTGAGAAATGTTAAGTAAATCTACTTTAAAAAAAAATAGGTGCAAATTAAAATGAAGCCTGACGTTATTCTCTTTAAAACAAAGGGAAGAGTCGGAGTAGCACTATTGTCAGGGCATGAGAAGGAATATAAATGCTTCATAAGGTAAATCCTTCACTTTTAAAGGACCTAAAGTGACATTATTGATGTCTCCATAGTCTTTCACTCATCTAGACTGAAATTGCTCGATTTACATTAATAAATCTGAGGGCAAAATATTCAACAAGGTCATCCTTTAATTTTTTTCATTGTCCCAAAGTACACAGTTATAAAATGCCACTGAAATCCGTGGTCTTGGACAAGAAAAACAATTAGAACTTACTTATTACTTTCACAGGGTACTGACTTAATCCAGCAAACGTCCCAGGAATAAACTGAATTCCATTCTGTTCTTAGATATTAACACCTTTCATTCATAATGAACATTCTCAAATTAGGCTCTAGCCAGTAATTATGTTCCAAATGTAAATATGCAATAAAGAAGAATCCATCCTTGATTAAGGTGGGCTTAAGAGGATTGCTTGGAGCCAAAATTTGTTTTTTTCTTTTTTTCTTTTTCTTTTTCTTTTTCTTTCTCCCCAGTAGAGCCAGTGGATGAATGATACAGGACACTGACAGACCGAAGGGTAGGTCCTTGAAGTTTTTGGGATTTGCTAACCTTTTTATCTTTAAAATTCTGTGATATTTACCATATCCCATCTATAGGTATTGATTTTCTCATTGTTTCTAATAATGATCATAATAGTTAGACTAACAAAACTTTGTACCTATAGAGCAATTTACATCCCAAAAATATAAGTTAGCCTTACAATTTTTAATATTTGAAAAGCTATTACAAGCTAAACTAACGCTCAGAGGATATTTAGGGTACTGAAATGGTGGGTGCACATTACTATGCATAAGTCAAAACCCAAAGAACTGTGCAACATAGTGAACCTTAAACTAGCAACTATAGTTAATGATAATGTATCAATCTTGTTTATTAATCACAACAAATGTACCACACTAATAATGCAAGGTGTTAATAATAGGGAAAACTGGAGGTGGGGGGAGAGTGAGGAGGTGGCAGAGGGGTGGCTATATAGAGCTCTATGTATTATCTGCTCAATTTTCTGCAAATCTAAAACTGTGCTTTTTTAAAAAGTAAAGTCTATTACTTTATTTATTTATTTATTTTATTTTATTTTTTTTTTAAGGCACTTCTTTTTTTTTTTTAATTAACTTTTATTGGTGTTTAATTTACCAACATACAGAAAAACACCCAGTGCTCATCCCGTCAAGTGTCCACCTCAGTGCCCGTCACCCATTCCCCTCCAACACCCGCCCTCCTCCCCTTCCACCACCCCTAGTTCGTTTCCCCGAGTTAGGAGTCCTTATGTTCTGTCTCCCTTCCTGATATTTCCCAACATTTCTTTTCCCTTCCTTTATATTCCCTTTCACTATTATTCATATTCCCCAAATGAATGAGAACATACACTGTTTGTCCTTCTCCGATTGACTTATTTCACTCAGCATAATACCCTCCAGTTCCATCCACGTTGAAGCAAATGGTGGGTATTTGTCGTTTCTAATTGCTGAGTAATATTCCATTGTATACATAAACCACATCTTCTTTATCCATTCATCTTTCGATGGACACCGAGGCTCTTTTTAAGGCACTTCTAAAAGAGGGCACCTGGGTGGCTCAGTCGGTTAAGTGTCTGCCTTTGGCTCAGGGTCCTGGGATCAAGCCACACATTGGGCTCCCTGCTCAGTGGAGAGTCTGCTTCTCCCTCTCCCTCTGCTGCTCCTCCCTGCTCATGTTCTCTCTTTCTTGCTCATTCTATCTCAAATAGATGGATGAAATCTTAAAAATAAATAAAAGCTGTAAAGGCTAATCTCATGCTTCAAAACATCTATTATATACAAAAGGACAAGGAAAGAAGAAGGTGAAATGACATTAACAGTTCACCATGAGATTTTTAATTGTGGTATTTCTGAAGCCTTAGATAAGGGCAAGTCATAAGATTGGAAACATGAATGAAACAAAACAGAAGGAAGACATCAGAGTGATCAGATCTAATTAGTTATTATTTAGAATAAATTGCTGAATTGAATGGATTCATTTTTTTATCTTGTTTTTTAGGAAACCTTAGGCTATTTTGTGAAAGCCAACTCATGCGTAGTAGTGAAATACATTTATTTCCTACTGAGTGGCACCTGTTTCTATCCCTCTCCTTATATTCCTTTCTCTGGTCTCTCATTACTTGGACTGATGGTTGATAGTTCTATCTCCCTTCCTTACTCTGTCACCAGTTTTTTTTTCTTTGTACTTCTTTCTCCTCTAACACATCAGACGTACTAATAACCCTCTGGGTCATTGTTTAGTTCCACAAAAGAATTCAATGGTTGTCACCATCAAGAAATAATAGATCAGTGTTCTGGGGGAAATTATTTCAGCTACTTCTCCACTGTCTATCAGAAGCAGGAAAATTTCTTGAACACTGAACCAATTTTTTAATATTTTTTTCTTTTCTGAATCCAAATTTCCGGGTTCCTGGTCATATAGGAAAAATTCCTGAAGGAGGCTCCCTTGAGTTTGAGCCGGCTCTAAAGAGGAATACTTATTTTGGCTCTGGGACCTCAGGAGAAGCCTTCATGAGAGAGCAATGCTTAATAAACTCTCCTTTGTGTCTAGGACTGGCTTAACAAAAGGCAATGGTTCTCAGACTTGAATATACATTAGAACCCCTTGGAGGGGGGCAGCCTGCGTGGCCCCGCGGTTTAGCGCCGCCTTCAGCCGGGAGTGTGATCCTGGAGACTGGGATCGAGTCCTGCGTCGGGCTCCCTGCATGGAACCTGCTTCTCCCTCTGCCTCTGTGTGTGTGTGTGTCTGTCTCATGAATAAATAAAATTAAAAAAAAAAAGAAACACTTGGAGGTCTATTTTTTTTTTTTTTTTTGGAGGTCTATTATAAGCAGAATGCTGGAGTTCAGGATTCAGTAGGATGGGATGGGGCCCAAGAATTTACTTTTTTTTTTTTTTAATGATAGTCACACACACACAGAGAGAGAGGCAGAGTACACAGGCAGAGGGAGAAGCAGGCTCCATGCACCAGGAGCCCGACGTGGGATTCAATCCCGGGTCTCCAAGATCGTGCCCGTGGCCAAAGGTAGGCGCTAAACCTCTGCGCCATCCAGGGATCCCAGAATTTGCATTTCTAACAAGTTCCCAGGTGATGCTGCTAACCAACCACACACTGACAAAATCACTGGCATAGAAACCCTACATATTAAACAATGCTTTGTTTGGGCAGACAACCAAAAGTATTGAAATCATTATCCAGATCTACCAACACCTGGAGCCTGTTGGTACTTGGATCTAGAGGCTCTAGAATTTCCAAAAATGTGGCAGTCCAGAAGCTAAAGCTAAGGCAAACATTGCTCTGATTTCAAGGTCTAGTTCTCCTAACGATCACCCATATTCCTTTGCTTTCTTTGATTCTCCCCTTAGCCAGGAAAAAAAGTTAAAAAGAAAGCCAGCTTTGGGTAATTATTTCTCAGCTGCTTAAGATATTTTTGAGTAACGGTTTGGGGGGGGGGGGGGTCTATGAGAGAGAATAGCCAACTTTCCTTTATCTACACAATTGGTATTGAATGACTAGTGACAATAATAATAATTTTCTGGGCATCTAATATGTCTATTTCTCAGAATCCTACAACATACTCAGTTTGTTTACTGTTTCCATTTCATTCTACTCCTTTAAGGGATCCCCAGAACATAGTTATTATTTGACTTCATCATGCATTCCGTCATTTATTTTAGCAGTAGATTAAAATTACATACGAAACATAGATGGGCCTTGACCCCTGGCAGGAAAATGTTTGAAGTCTATCCAGGACAAATGGCCTGCTGCAATGTTTTTGAGAAGTTTCCAGGAAGAAAGACTCTACAACCTCCAGAAATTAGTTCTATTGTTTATTAATATCTAATCAATGATATTCCTTAATTGTTTTTATTGATTGGTTGATTGTCTGCTATATTGTTTTACTATATAATAAAATTTTCTTTGTATTTAGTTACAATAATTTGCACTTTAAATTCACTTTTTAAATTTAGCCCTTAGATCTGTACTTCCTTGTACACTGAAGATGGTAATTGTCACCTATTACAGTTTTCCTCTTCAGTTGGAATAACTTCAATTTCTTTACTGCATTAAATATATTTAATAAATTTTGTGCTTTCTTCCACGAGTTCTTTGGGTTCAGTTTTTGGGTAGTATAGTAGAAAGATTACTTCAGAGGTATAGAATCATTTTTCTATAGTATTCATTTTTAAAAAAATATTTTATTTATTTATTCATGAGAGACACAGAGAGAGAGAGAGGCAGAGACACAGGCAGAGGGAGAAGCAGGCTCCATGCAGGGAGCCCGACATGGGACTCGATTCCAGGTCTCCAGGATCACGCCCAGGGCCAAAGGTGGCACTAAACCACTGAGCCACCTGGGCTGCCCTTTCTATAATATTCAATGTAAGTCAAAACTATGTTAGGTTTGTGTTCAATCTAATTGAGAAACTAAACCCCTCTCAATCTCTCCTTTTCTTTCATCCCTCCTCCTTCTCTCTTTTAATCCTTTTTTTTTTTTTTTTTTTTTTTTTAGTAATACCAAGTGCCTGACATTGTGAGCTTTCCAATATCAGCTTATTTAATCCCTGCAACAACTCTACATGGTCCATGTTATTTCCATTTTACAAATGGCCTGAAAAATTAACTTGCCCAAGAATGGAGGAAGCAGGATTTGAACCCAGGTTGTCAGACTGCAAAGCTCATTCTCTAGCTGCTATATCTTCCAATTAATGCATGCAACTGATGCCTTCTAGCATCAGTTTTGATTTTAAATTATGCATGTAATCATAATGATTATGAACAATAAAAGTTTAACGGAAACATCTATCAATAGCTACAACAAATATTATTTCCTTTAATCACCAGCTATGCCCAAATACTGGTTTCTTATCATCTTTTTGTAGAAATAAAATACCACTGTATATACATTTTTGAATTTTACTTTTCTAGCTTGCAGTTCCTTATTAGTCAAATGGGTCTTTTTATTGAAATTCTCTATTCTTTTTTTTTTTTTTAATTTTTATTTATTTATGATAGTCATACAGAGAGAAAGAGAGAGGCAGAGACACAGGCGGAGGGAGAAGCAGGCTCCATGCACTGGGAGCCTGATGTGGGATTCGATCCCGGGTCTCCAGAATCGCGCCCTGGGCCAAAGGCAGGCGCCAAACCGCTGCGCCACCCAGGGATCCCCTCTATTCTTTTTCTAATGGGGATCTGCTGTTGCACTAAACATACTATTTCCTGGTTAGCTATTCTTCTACTAGTGGTCGTTTGGATTGCTTTCAGATTTTAACTACAAAACATGTGTTCAGTTAAGTTATTTCCCCTTTTGAATTACTTCTTTGACACATGTTTCTGTAAATTAAGTGGTATAATCATTTGTAGTGTGGATTGCCAAATCACTCTGTAGAAAGTTCCCACCATTTATAGTGAGCTCATCAGTGTTACAGTTAACATCTAATTGAAAGCCAACTGGTAATTGCTTAACTTGTATTTCTTTAATTATTAGTGAGAGTGATTCCTCATTAAGTGTTTGTCTTCTGGAGTAAATTTTCTATTCATAACTTTAAACCATTTGTTAATTGGATCCTTTACAAATTCCCATCAACTATCTAAATATATGGCAGGTAAAACCACTATAGATTATCTAGTTATTACTCTTTTCCCATTATACTGTTATGTATTTATTTACTTAAAATGATTTGGGGGACAGATATTTATAATTGTTATGCAATCAGTCGGCCTGGAACTGTTTCCCAAGAGCTCCACCCTTCCTTTAGATGTCTGCCCTTCCCCAGAGAATCAATCCCTGACCATCATAAGATATCCTTCCTCCTCCGCAAATCACTATCTATTCTTTTACTCTATTTTTGCTTTTATCTTCTTACATTCCAGCTGGCATAATGTATTTTATTTGTATATTATCTATGTCCTCCACTAGAATGAAACACCCTATAACGTACAGGGAAACAGCTGTTATCTCTGGTGCCTACCACATAGTTAGTGCTCAGTAAATATTATTGAATGAATGAATCAACTTTGCCATTGAAAATTTCTTCTGTTGCTTCAAAGGAGAAATGATCTTTCTTATGCAACTGAGGCAATTCAACTATTCCATTTTATTCCAGTTTATTTGTTTTTGACTTTTCCCATCTGAAATTTTTTTTATAGTACAGCATATATGATCAACATATTCTAGAATTTTGCGTTTCTTCATGTTTCTTTTGAACCTCTCAGTTTGAATCTATTTTACTATCTTAATTTCTTTTTTTTTTTTTTTAAGATTTTATTTATTTATTCATGAAAGACACAGAGAGAGAGGCAGAGACACAGGCAGAGGGAGACACAGGCTCCAGGATCACGCCCTGGCCCGAAGGCAGGGGCTAAACCGCTAAGCCACCCAGGGATTCCCACTATCTTAATTTCTATATCCTAAATTTTTCATTGGTGTTTCTGATGGTTATTTAATTATAATATGACTTGAGATTTTATACAAGTGAGTCCCTCTAGACATTTTCCAGTCACAATGATTTCCTTGAGATTCTTATCCCTATTTTTTCCCACATACTTTCTATAATTGTTTAATTTCTATGAGATATACCATTGAGATAATTGGTACTATATTAAATTTATAAGTTAATTTAGGCCTTGTCATTTCTGTTGTCTTAAATATACCTGTCCAGATAGAAAGCTTAGCTTTCCTTAATCAGATTGTCTTGTTTTTCTGTCATTAGGGTTTTGTAATTCCATATATACAGATCTTTTATCACTCTCATTAAATATTTGATTTTTATTGCTGCTTTTGAATACATTCTTTTTTTCAGAGCATTTTGGTTTGTTAATA
Source organism: Vulpes lagopus (assembly GCF_018345385.1). NCBI lineage: Eukaryota > Metazoa > Chordata > Mammalia > Carnivora > Canidae > Vulpes > Vulpes lagopus. Next base: position 32,224,309 of record NC_054829.1, read on the forward strand.
AAAATCATGAAACAAATGATATTTTGTGAGTTTACTTTATAACCTGTGACTTCTGAAAATTGTTTACAAACTAATATGCTTAATGATTCTCAAATTTTCTAAATATTAATTTCCATTTGCAAAGTGATTTTTAAAAATCTCATATTTATATATTGTATTTCTTTGTTATAATTACTAGACTCCCTTAAATTATATCATGTAGGAATGTTAATAGGAATATCCTTAATTTGTTCTAAGTTTTAAGTAGCACACTTCTATAATTTCTTCATTAAAAATAATGTTGGCAAAAAAAAAAAAAAAAGAACAAAAAAAAATAATAATGTTGGCTTTGGTTTGGAGTAAATATTTTTTACTGTGCTAAAGGAAAACTCTTCTACATTTTGTGGATCTTTATCAAGAATATCAGTCTCTCAAATGTATTTAAGGTATCTATGATTTTTTTCTGCTCTTTTAAATAATGACTTCTATTGAAAGTTTCCTTAATTTTATATTAAACTTGCTACATTTTGCCTGCCAAGATTCTATGAATTTAACATTTATTGTCTTAAGTAGGATTAATCTAGAATTTCCTCTCTTGTGTTGTCTTTCAGGTTTTATATTTCAGACAAATTATTTGCTTCAAAAAATTAGGAGAACATAACATAATTTCTCTATATTTAAAAGAAAACTTTACATTAAATAGAGATAATTCTTGGAGTACTAAACCACACTGTCCAGTAAAAGTTACAGCTATGTTTTCTTTCTCTTATGGGAACTATTGAGTAAGTTTTTTCTATGTTCTCAAGTGCCAGTTTTGCCTCTTTGTATATTTGTTAAAGTCATTTACTTAACTTAGGATTACAAAGTTTATTAAAGAAAAGATGTATACAATCTTTCTCAATAACTTAATATTACTTTTGTTTTTATTTTTTATTTTTTAAAAGATTTTATTTATTTATTCACGGGAGACACAGAGAGAGAAGTAGAGGCAGAAACACAGGCAGAGGGGGAAGCAGGCTCCATGCAGGGAGCCGGACTGGGGACTCAATCCTGGGTCTCCAGGATCACATCCTGGGCTGAAGGTGGCGCTAAACCGCTGTGCCACCAGGGCTGCCCTACTTTTGTTTTTATTAGTTGATGATGACCTTTTAAATTTCTAATTTTATCATTTAAAAAAATAAGTTGTTGGGCCACCTGGGTGGCTCAGTGGTTGAGTGTCTGCCTTTGGTTCAGGTCGTGATCCCCAGGTCCTGGGATCGAGTCCCACATCAGGGTCTCCCCACAGGCAGCCTGCTTCTTCCTCTGCCTATGTGTAAATTACCAATAAAAGAAGTTGTCCAGTAGTTTGCCTGTTTTGTCATTCTTTTTGAATAATCAACCAAACTCTGTAGCACTTCAAGTTACTTATAATCATTCTCATTTTTTTCTTTTTTTGGTTTGTTTTTGTTTTCTCTTGTTCCTTTTTTATATTTAAAAAGAATTTAGACATAATTCATTACATTCTCTATTTCATTCTTGCTCATGTAAGCATTTAAACTTCTATATGTTTCTCTGGTTTCTTTTTTAGGTGTTATTTTGAAATGATTGGATTAATTTTTATCTTTGTAGTACAACAGTGCTCTCTCATATTCAGCTTGCACTTGACTATTAAAATTATGAAAATAGAGGCACCTGGTGGCTCAGTCAGTTGGGTGACCGACTCTTGATTTTGGTTCAAGTCATGATCTCAGGGTGGTGAGATTGTGCTCTGAGTCAGGCTCTGCACTCAGCAGGGAGCCTGCTCCAGGATTATCTCTCTTTAAAATAATAAACAAGTATATCTTTAAAAAGAATAAACAGAATTATGAAAATATTTTTTCAGATTAAGTTATTAGTCGGAAATGTAGAAAATCATATGAAATATGTAGAGAAGAAAGTGAAGTATAAAGATAAAACCAAGAGTGGCCATAGTCACTCTGGGAGATCAGTGCCTTAACTCCAAAACGTAGATACTTTGATTCTATCCTATCTCTATTCCTCAGCACACACAATTGACACCAGATAGCCTAGAATGTGAACCGAAAGGGATGAGAAATTGACAGGAAAATAAAAATTAGACAAAGTTAAACAAATGCAATCAAGAGTTGACTATGGCATCATTCAATTACATTGTTTCTATAACTGAGAATCTTTAGTAACAAATGCTAGAGCTGCAGGGACTTTAACTCCTATACTTATTTTACATTACTTCATGTCTTAGCATCCCCGGCTTTTCCCTGCCTCACATACCTGGATTCTTCAACCTTGAGAGCTGTGTTTTTAAAATCAGTTATCTTTATTTCAGAGGTTCTAGCACTCAACCCTTTGGATGAACTTGTCTCACTTTCTTCTTCTGTCAAGGTAGTACGAAAACATCGTTCACCTTGGAAAGTCAGTGTTACATTTGAGATGGTGACACGTTTTGAGGATTCTTTGAACTCATTCTTACTTTTTGTATCTCGTAGACACCCAGGCTTCAGAATATTTTCCATTTTTTCCTTTGAAAATAATAAACAGCAGAAAATTAGGTAACAGAAAAGTACCACCCAGATATAGATGATTTATGCAGCAAAATATTTTTTCAAAATATTTAATATAGTAATCGTTTCATTTATATCTACTGAGTGCCACACTGAGTGTGCACAGGCACACTATTGAGGGAATGAGGTTTGGTGTGTGGCCACTGAGGCCACCAGGCAGACGTTGGAGGCTGATAGTCTGGGACCTGACACAGCACATCCAGAAGCTCACCACTGTCAGCTTACACAAGAAAATTAGTACTTAATTATAGCATTTCCTTTTTCTGAATTCTTGGGGAAAGAAAGGTTGTCCAGAAATACCTTGGTACTTACTCCCCGATCTGATGTTGCTCTTAATTTAAGAGTATCTAATAGGTAAGGGGTACCTGGGTGGCTCAGTCAGTTGGGTATCCAATTCTTGCTTTCAGCTCAGGTCATGATTTCAGGGTCATAGGATCAAGCCCCGAGTCAGGCTCTGCACTGGGTGGGGAGTCTGCTTGAAATTTCCTCCCTCTCTCTCCTTTGCCCTCTGCCTTTCCTGCTGCTTGCTTATGTACACATACATACACTCTCTCTCTCAAATAAATAATAAATCTTAAAAGAGTGTCTAATAGGTGACACAAGTTGGGATTTTCACAATAAGACAAAAGAGTTCATTTTTTCATCAAAAGACTTAGAACCTATACCTAAAACTAATACCACAAAATCTTTCCTGTTCTCCTAACTTCCTGGGTTCTGTTAACGAACCACCTCTCTTAGACACTCACTGGCTTCCTCAGAATCTGTCTCAGGCCTCTGAGCAATTGATCAGCTGGTCCTAAAGACTTTGTTTCTCTAATATCTCCTCTCACCTGTACATTCCTCCTCCCATTGCCACCACCTAGTCCACCACCTAGTCCACCACCTCCTCCCATTGCCACCACCTAGTCCATCACCTAGTCTACCACCTCCATCATCTTTTCACTTGAAAATAATACAGTATTCTTCTTCCTTAAAGAAAAAACTTTTTTCTGTCAATGGAAGTAACACATATTTAATATGGAATATTTAGAAGATCCTATAAAGATATAAAGTGAAGGGAGAAAATTATTGCTTGCTCGGGGCCACTAGCCAGAAATAACTACTTCTATGGCACATTTCATTCAGTCTTTTTGTCTATTTGTTTATTTGATATGTGTCAGCTTTGTGATAACATTTTAGTTCTTTATCTTACATTGTTAACTTAACAATTTATTAATAGCATTTTTCTCATGTTATTAAGAATTGTGTAAGACTGCTTGAATTTGAAATTATGTTTATTGTAGAAAATAGAAAATTTAGAAAAGTGTAAAGAGGAAAACATTAATTTCCTGTAATCTCACAATCTAGAAATAAATGGCTGTTCAAATATGACTTTTCACCCTCCTATTGCTTGTGAGCATAAAAATGTATTTTTATGTCATAGGGATCATATTCTTCATTTTTCACTCAACTTTTTTCAAACATGAAAGTTTCTCCAAGTAAAGAAAAAATTTCCCAATAATTTTAATACCCATATAGTAGTGTTTCATTTTAACAAATGTTTACTGACTGCCTATGATCTTGCCAGATACTGTGATTGCTCCTGAAAAACATTAATACAGCACCTGCCCTTCATTATTTATGTCAGTTTAGCAATTCCCCTGAAGTGAATATTTAGGTTCCTTCCAAATTTTCATTATTTCATTTTGACAAACATGATATAGATATGGTATAATTAGCATCATTACCACTAAATCCTCATTCTTACTTCTGATTAATTCCTTAAGGAAGATTCCTAGAAATGGAATCACTGAATCAAAAGTGTATAAACATTTTTAGGCTCTTGATTCATAATGATTTCAAGAAAGTTTGGGCCAATTTTTATGCCTGCCATGAATCTATATGAATTCCAAGTTGACCACACCTTGACTATTTTTATTATTCTAATTAACAGTGTTATAGATTATTTTTTTCTTAGTTTGCATTCCTTTGATTACCAGTGAGGTCAAACTTTCTCCAGTGTATTTATTGGCAGTTTTCTTCTTCTGTAAAATGTCTAACCTTGCCCTTTATGATTTTTCTATTATGGGACCAATGGAGCTTTTCTAGCAGTAGGTCCTCAAACTTAGCTCTTTATCTACAATCCATGTTACCATCAGATTCATCTTTCTAAAAACACAGTTCTTTCATTCCCTTACACAGAGGGCTTTTATGGTTACAGTTTGCCCAAAGAGCAGAGTCCACACTTCTTAATTTGGCATTCAAGGTTTGCAAACAACTTTCCAATCCTATATTTTCCACATATATTATGCTCCAGCCGAACTGAACTAACCATTCTTGAATATGGCTGTGTTTTTCCACTTTCTAGCCTTTTCTAAAGCTGCTCACTTCTTTTGGCACTTTATTTTTCTATTTCCACCCTCAGTTTTACCCATTGAAATTTCACCCCATCCTATAATATAGTGCATATTTTTATATACATTTAAACACTTAAAATAGTCCTTAAGTGACATTAATAGCCTTGTTTTAGAGATGAGGAGACTCATGTAGCTCAAGTAACTTCAGTGGCTTGGCCAAACAGCTATGTGGGAGGGCAAGTGTCCAACTCAAGTCCAGCTGTGCTGGTCCTGAAGTTCTTTCCATCCCACCATACCTTTCTGATGCTGGGTTAAATTTGACAGGAAGGATGGTCACTGCTTCTTTCAGGATACATCCTACAACTTCTTTATACCAGGGCTTGGGGCTAATATTCCATTATTTTAATTAGGTTACTCAGAGCGCATTCCATAGCATTTTGATAACCAATATCAACGAGCTAACCAAAAAGCATGACCTTGGTTATCATTCTCATTCTTGATTATTAAGGAATAAAAGTGTGCCTTGTCACTTACCTTTTCTTCTTGCTTGGCCCTTAGTATATCATCATTTTCAAACACCACTGTGACCTCTGAGTTTGGGACATCACAGAGATCTGTGACTTCTGTAACTTCAGTGACAATATTTATATCTGGGGCCTCTGTGACCTCATTTTCTGGAACATCTGTGACGTCGGTGACATCAGTGACATCGGAGAAATCTGAGAAATCAATGCTTTCTACCGCATGTACAGGGTCTGAGCATGTGTACTCATGTGGGGTCTCTACAGCTGTGAACGCTGCAATATCCATGATGTCCATTGAACCTGTGATGTCTGTGCTATTCGTGATTTCTGAGAGACTTGAGATTTCTGACAGTTTGGAAGCTTTGGCTTTCTCCTCATTCAAGAGAGAGATGAGTTCCACCCATTGACAAAATAGGGTGTCCTGTTTACATGCAGGGGCGCAGAGCTGTAGGTAGTAGGCTCGACCACTCACCAGCTTTACTTTGATGCGCATATTCTCAGCATCATGCACCGAAAGGGTCACAAACTGCAGAGGTAGAAACCTGCAAAGACATACGATTGTCATCTGGGGCCTGACTGAAGACCCATCAAAAGGCCTTTCCTTTTACATTGTATAGCAATTTGGAGAGTGAGATTCAGGACAAGGGGCTTGTCTCCCAGACAGGCCTGGGTTGGGGCAGGTGTGGGGTTGGGCAGTACCTTCTGTGGTTACTATGTTCCTGGGTCTGGTCCTTAGCTTTTGAGTATCAAAACTGTGATTTTTAGTATATGTAACCAGCCTCCTGAGGGCCATCTCACTCAAATCATACTCTTCAGACTCTGATGAACTAAAAAAATCAAAGTACCAACTATTTATCATGAGAAGTTGTCCCACTTAGTTCATCCTGCAAAGTTGAGAGAAGTTGAGAGATTGCTCTAGGTCACATTGAAAGTTAGTGGCTTGAGACAAGACCACAGCAAAATCTGATGGAAGCTGAGATGCTGGGGAAGAAAGGGCATGTTCTAGAGAGGCAGTTTATTATGAATTTTCAGTTACTGTTACTTAGGTTTGATTTTTAAAATTTAACTACCTGTTTGACTGCTAGCATGTCATAAGCAAATTTCCCAGACTTTAAGGACACGACTGCCATTTATAGCAGGATACAAGTGAAATGCTCCCTTGGAGCAAATGTCATTGGTGTTTTTATTTTCAGCTTCTCAGGGGTAAAGCATATTTTCTGAGAGATTCTTAACTTCTTCCCTTTGTAACTCACCTGGTGAGCACCAGGTTCTCTGGTGATGGCGATATCAGGAGACTTTGAAACAGGGGTTCTTTATCTTTCCGGGCTTCAGGTGTCAGATGTGCTAGAAGCATCACATTGGGGGTCTTCTGGGTTTTACTGGAAGAGCAGATGCCTACAGTCACCCAGTTGGCTCGGTTATGAAGGTAAATGGATTCACCTCTCCTGTTAACCTAAGGCAGAGAACAGGAAGAGGAGTTTTCTGCTGAAGTGCATGGCCCCAACAACCTTGCTTACCTGAGCAGTGTAGGAAATAAAGGAGAAATGAAACATGATGGTACATTTGCTCAATCACTTGTTGAGAATTCCTGAAGTTATCACAGTAAATGGACAGACCCCCTGGGCCATGGGGGTTCTATCAGGGATGGTGAACATTAAAAAGTATGTCACTAATTATTACTGCAACAAGAATTACCAGGCATGAATTTAGGGTGCTGTGCTATGAGGCATATGATAGGAGACTTGATTTAAGAGGAGATACAGGCAGTGGTGTATTGGTAAATGTGTAACAACTATTTCTGATATGCATATATTTATTATATATCTTACTGATATAGAAGATGAGTAGCACACAATTTACAAATAATGATATATACAACTTTCTTTATTTTAAATTCAATACAGTCAATTGATTCTCACAGAAGTCTTCATTGACCTTTGTCAAACTCTTATATCCATAACCTTAAAAGCATAAATTGTAAAATGTAGTAAAATAATAGGAACAACGAGGTTTGAGTATGTGAGTTTATCGATTTAATTTTTAAGAATAGCTGTGTTCAAGGCTAGACGTGCAAATTTCCTGAACACTTACCAGTCAGCCAGCTCCTGCATACTCCAGACATAGGGTCAGAGAAATCTCCCCTGAGGAAGAGACCTCTAGCTGAGACCTGAATGTGAGACTACGGCAATGTGGGAGTTAAACTGACTAGGTGGACAGGAGAGCTTTTCAGACAGGGGAACAGCATGTGCAAAAATCCCAAAGTCCAAGAATCTTGGCCAGTAAAATCTCTGCCAGTTGGAAGAAAAGAAAACTGGAAAGTGGCTAGACAGGGATGCGAAGGAAGCCAGAGAAGGGCCACATTTGGTTTCTCAGCTAGACATTAACTCAAAAACACAAAAATCACTTAAAAACAAATATACTCGGAAAGAGGTTGTAGCTCACACTATGGACCTACCCAAAGCCATGCCTGATTAACAGAATTCAGTATCCAACCAGTATCTGCCCCTTAGGGATGGTGCTCTGGCTCAGGGGTGAAATACTGATGAACCTGGTAATTTCATTCCCTAGCCAGTGTTTGCTTTCAGCAGGGCCATGTGGCCTAGGTCTGGCCAATGAGACACAGCGGGGGCCTCCTGGTGGCTCTGGGAAAGGTTTCCAGTCCTCACAAAAAGTTGCTATGATAAGGGCATCTCTTGTGGCAGCTGTTACTGTCCTGTTGGTATGTCCTGTCCTGAGGGGAGCTAACTTGAGGGAGATAGAGCAAAAGAGAGGAACTGGGTCCCTGATGACTCTTTGCAAGTGAGCTGATGTCCTGTGGCTCTTTCACTTAGAGATGCCTATTTGTTTTCGTTTGAACTTGAGTCAGGGTCCTGTGGCAACTTGCTGACAAAGGCATACTAACCAGGAGAGGTTGTGTATGTTGAAGGGAATAACTTACCCAATTATGATACGGGGCATGCCTGGTCTATAGAGTGCTACCTACCTCCCTTAGTGTTCATTAGAGCATGCACTAAAGGTTATTTGAGAAGGATGTAGGAAGAAATATAAAAAATAAGATTATTAGTAGGAAAGAAGCACATAGAAGGTAAAATCATCAAATCATGACTTATCACATGTGTTCTGGGCATTACTAAAACATTAGTTTTCTTTGAGGAGTCACCTCCTGCCTATGGTGTTCTAGAGGTGAGGACGTCTCCCTAGAACCAAGGCATCAGGGCAGAGAACACATTTATGGAAGATGAAGCATCTATTGTCTTCTCTATCTCCCCTCTGTGGAATCAGCTGAGGAGCTGCTTGAATGGGTGTGTTTTGTGTTAGACTTGGTCGTGGCATTACTGTGGACTTTAGGGGTATGGCCTACAACAGTGAACTCATTTTCCCTTTCCTTGTCTGAATATTTTAATGTTTAATGTTCAGAAGAAAGCAAGAACTGCTATCAAATGCCTTGAAATGTAGTTTCATTCATAATGTAGGGACATTTTTATGAGAAGAAAACTCTCCTCCCTGACAATTTGACAATTATCTTTTACTTTCAGAACTAAGAGCCAAAATTGATTTTAATACCAAGTTGTGTTATTCTTTAAAATGTCTTCTCAATCCAAGAAAGGAGCTATCTGAATGCTTTCCTGTGGCAGGATGTTCTGAATTCACTGTAATCTCTTCATGTCACTTTGGGAAGATTATGATAGAATGACAAACATGGTGGAGTTAGAAAGATTTAGGAGTTAGAACAAACTCTCCTAAGTGAGAGTTTGCTGGGAAAATTTGGAATGAATTTTCCTTTAACATTATCATTATTTTAGGTTGGTTAAAGTTCCAAAATTTTTCCCTTTAATCATCTCACTCATTCCTTTATCACTTTTAAAATACTCCTCCTCCTAATCTTTTCAATTTGAGAAAATTAATTACTGAAGTTATTGGAACTTAATTCAGGGCTCACATCTTATTTACCTGGATAAAATTGCTCTCTAAAATGGGAGGAGATACAAAAGGGGCATACTCTCCTCCATCCAACATGTTTTGAAGATCTCCTGGATCTTGGGAGGGTGGCACAGAGATGGCATCTTGCTCATTGTTCCTTGTGGTGGGTTTCCTTTTGTTCCTCTTCATGGTGCTTACAGACAAACATCACAAAGTCAAAGGAATGGGAGCACAATGAACAGATACAGAGAAAATTCATCATCACTTTGCCTCACTTACTCATTAAGTCAACACATTTTATCAACACCTATGATATGCCAGGCACTGCCTGGAACATTGGTGATACATCCATACAGGATTGGTAGGATCTTTGCCCCCATGCAGCTTATACTCTATAGGAAGGATAATCAACAACAACAACAACAACAACAACAACAACAACAAAAAGAATACTGGATGATTAGGGCTACAAAGACTCTAGAAAAGATCCATGTAACAAAAAAATGCCTGGGATGTGGAGCTAGCAATGCTAATTAATTAGGACAAATAGGAAAGGCCTCTCTAGGAGACCATGAAACACATGTACCATATCCCCCCCAAATTAGCAGATCCCCCCCCCTTTTTTTTTGCAAGTAGGGTTTAAAAACTATACTAAATTGAGAACATCTTTTCCTGGCCATTCACCCTTGCCTAATGCTTAGCTCTTGGCTGAGAGGTAAGTAGTGGATTTCTATCTAACCAATAACTATTGCCTATGTCTTCTACTCTTTTGCTCTGACTCTCTCAGAAACTGCTTCAACAAAGAACAGTGGCTCTGCATCATTGGATTTTACCTTTTATCTACCAGGAAGGACAGAATTCCAAGAAGGGAACAAGGTCTCAGAATGTAATTCTGTTCATATTTTCAAAAGATCACCTCCTTCCCTCTTTACAAATCCCATGCCAGTTAGAGGGAGGAGTCCTTAACTGGCAAGCAGCTGCTCCTGTGTTCCACTGCAGGTGTACAGTTCCACCTCAGTTCTTTCTCAGAGGCACTTTTCCCCCCTTTTGCTCAAGCTAAGGGGTAAGTTATGGACGTGTCTTGTTGCTGTCCCAGTCAGGGTCACAGAATGCAAAGACCACAGCTACCTGACATCCTATGGGCATATGACTCTGGGCACAGGAATTCCCCATCAGACCTTCTGCTGGTGGCAGCTCAATTCCTCCCTTCACCACATCCATGCACGAACACAGGGAAAGTGAAAAGAGTCAGGAAAAGCAAGAAAGTAAAAATAGTCCAGTGAAGCTAAAATGTAAAAAAAAAAAAAAGAGAGAGAGAGAGAGAGAGAGAGAGAGACAAAAACAAAGAGCATTCAGGAAAAGAGAGAGAGATAAAACCACCACCACCATCCAAAACATAGCGGATGGGAAGTAAGAATAAAATTTGTTTAGTGCTTGATACGAGGCAGGCAGTAAAGACTTTACATGCACTATCTCGTTTAATTCTGAAAATACCGTGAAGTAGCACTACTACTACGATGCTTATTTTATGCACCATGCAGCTGAGGCTCGGAGAGGGGAAGTAACTTACCCGAGTCCCCACGCCAGGATTCAAACCCTCATAGTCTGACTAGTCTGACTGATTATGCCATTGCCCATGGTTCAATACTGCCTTGAGTGCTCAGAAAGATGGATGTAAGAGTTGGCAAGAGTGAAAGGGGTCAGAACGGGTCAGGACAGATGGAAAGGAGGAATAGGAGGGAGCACCAAAGAATACAGAAGATGTCCGCCTTCTTCCTATTCCCTTTTATTCCTGAACAGCTTTGTCCTAGATCCAGTAGCTGGGACAAAGAGAGGCAGGAATCTGTACTGGGAAGGGTGAGAAGCTTGAGCTCAGAACCCAAAGGAAGCAAGAAGGTCTGCTGTCAGGCGAAGGGGGATGCAGTGTAAGAAATCAGAGTCCAGGAGGCTAAGGAGAGTGTCTAAGCAGGAGAGAAGATGGCAGAAAAGGAAAGTAATTGATTACATATAGGGGAATTGATCAAATAAAATAGGAAACGTGAGAATATATACTGACATAAATAAATGAATAAATTAAAAGTTTGGTGAAGAACATAGAAATTACATCATTCAAAGTAACTTTTACGAGGATACTTATTAATTTAAAAGGAGGAAAAAGTAATTTTATAGTGAGGAAGTCACTCAGACACCATCACAGTAGAGTGATGAATGAACACTATCAATAATGGGGCAAATCAAAGTGGTGCATCACCTGATAGGATCGAATGAGAAGCACGGAGCATTCTCCTGTGATATCTCTCCCAAAGATGCATGACCCAAATCCAACTATTAGGAAATATCAGACAGATCTAATTTAAGGGATAAATGACAATATATCTGGCCTTTGATCTTAAAAAATGTCAACATAATGAAAGTCAAAGAAATACTAAAAAAAACATTCCAGACTAAAGAAGACTAAAGAGATGTGATAACAACTTCAATCCTGCTTCTGAACTGGATCTGTTAGCTACAAAGCCCATTACTGGGACAACTGGTAAAATTTGAATGAGGTCTCAGGATTAGGCGATGGTATTATGCAATATTCATGTTCTGATTTTGATGGTTAAATTTTGGCTATGTAGGAGAATGTCCTTGATTGTAGGAAACATGAACTAAAGTATTTGGGGGTTATGAGGAATTAGATTGGCAAATTCCTCTTAATAGATTTGGGGGGAAAACTTCTTTGTACTGTACCTGCTATATTTCTGTATGTTTGTGATTATTTTGAAGAAATTAATGGAAATAACAATAATATAAAGAAAAAGGAAGTAAAAGTTATAGAGGAGAGGAAGACAGATGTGTAAAAGAAGATATAGAGGAGATAGACAGGATCTGAGGGTTAGTGTGCTAAAAGGCTTTAGTCATCTCAGGTTTCCAAGAAAAGAACTTTGCAACAGCAATAGAAGAATCCTCATAGTGGTTGGATGTAGGAGAAAAACACATAAAGGCTCGTTGTCATTTACAGTTTCTCTTCTTCATGACTTATAGCACAAGGCGCTTATTTCATCATCACTTTGTTGAAAGACAGTGAAGCAGCCTTAGAGAACCAGAGGACATAGCAAGTGATCAAAGCATCAACTGGATTCTTTGGGGCCTAAATATATGGAGAATCTCCTGGAACACCACAAGAAATCATTAGAAAAGAGCATTTTTTGATGAAAGCAAAGTATGATGGTAGAAGAACAAAGTTAGCAAACTTTTGGGTTAGGATGACAAGCAAAATCACAGCAATTGTTCACCCTTCATTTTGCAGAACAGCTGTGATTTCTTACACTTGTGTCTTCAGTTCAGACTTTCTCATTTTGGTTCATGTGCCCCCTCTGGAGATCTAGAAAAGTTGATCACTGTAAGCAGCCTCTTTGGTACACTGAGTTCCCAGATGAGGGGAAGAGGCACAGAAAGCTTGGAAAGTAAGTCAAGAAGGAATGGAGAGAGAATGGAGAAAGGGAAGGAGAAGGTGTGATGAGGTAGAGCTTAATCTGGTCTCATCAGTACACACCAACATATCTTACCTCAACTCAGGGCCAAGCCACAGTCCTCTCTCGGACACAAAGTTCTTAACTCATTTCAGTTTGGGCTTCCTCCTTTTCATGATGAAGTCTTTTGTTAAGGGAACAGAAAGAGAAAACAAAGTACATGAAGAACAGTACAAATCCTTACTTTTATTTCATTCCCAAGAAGTCTGTGCCTTAGAGTTTTTCTAACCAAGCAAGGTGGGTGAAGTGCTCAAAGAGCTGCTGTCTATATTTGAGCTAAGCTGTTGTCAATAATTCTAATCATGGTTTTTTGGGGGGTGGAACCAGACAGTCATGAGATCATAGCTCAGGCTCGGTCTGAAACTGTTAATCGGTAAAATCCAGGGCTCTCAGAGCCAAGAAAGATATTTGATAATGTGACAAATGAAGTAATACAGACTAAAATAACTATTGTAAAATTGGGGGGGGGGATTCATAAGAAGCCTGAGATATTTTCTTCCTGTAAAAAGCCAGAGTAGTCTATATTAACTTTCCAGCTGGTGGTAGTTTGTATGAATGTATATACTTACATATGCTTACACTCACTATTTTATCACTTGTGTATAGTTCTCCATATTATGGTTGCAGTTATTACAGACAATACTTTTTCCTCTCCATAAAATTCAGATTTGATTTAATCCCCTCAGGAATACCTGGGCCAGGTGAACTACAGCCATAATCACTATCAGAACTCAAGTGTCATAAAGCCAGTATGGAAACTGTTATAGTGGGAATATATAAAGGACTCTAGAGTCAGACACATAATATTTGGGCTCTGTCACCTACTTTTGTGACCTTGGTCACGTTAACATCTTTGAGCTCAATTTCCTCATCTATAAAATGAAGATAAAACTACCCAACTCAATGCAGTGATGTATAGGAAACAGTGAACACCATGGCTATCACATAGTGAAAACATGAACACGAATGTTGGTCTACCGACACCTACCGCTCTGTCAAAAAGGTATACTTTACTCAGCCATTTGCTAGGCTGGGTTCCCTTTTGCTCACTTAACAGGTTCATATTTCCTGAGTTTCATTCATTCTACGAAACATTTTTTTCCTCAGCTTAACAAATCTGAAATGGAATATTCCTTGTGATCACTCTCTGTTGGTGGGGGCAATTGCTTGGTGGTTGTTATTTGGCTCCACATGCATGAACTCAATCATGGTTATTCATATTAAATTATGGACATTGATTGTACTACATGAGTTGCATTTAATTGCCACTTAAAATGTGTTCCTAAATCAAGAAATACACGGGGACAAATGAAAATGAAGACAACAGTCCAAAATCTTTGAAATGCTATAAAAGCTGATCAAAGAGGAAGATTTCAGCAATATAAGCCTCCCTCAAGTCTATGGCCATGCCACCCTGAACGCGCCCGATCTCGTCTAAGCCTACCTCAAGAAGAAATAAAAATCTGAAATAAAAAACCTAACCTTACAGTTACAGGAGCCAGAGAAAAACAACAATAACAAACAAAGCCCAAATCCAGTAGAAGGAAGGAAATAACAAAAATTAGAGCAGAAATAAATGAAATAGAGGCTAAAAAAACAAAAGAAAAGATCTATGAGGCTGGGAGCTAGTTCTTTGAAAAGATCAACAAAATTGATAAAACTTTAGCTGATTCACCAAAGGGAAAAAAAAAAGAAAAGAAGACTCAAATTAATAAAATCAGAAATGGAGGAAAAAGAAAATAGACTTCACAGAAATGCAGAAGACTGTAGGAGAATATCATGAAAAATTGTATGCCAACAAGTTGGAAAACCTAGAAGACATGGTTAAGTTCATAGAAACACATCATCTTCCAGAACTGAATTGAGAGAAATAGAGAATTTAAACAGATCAATTACTAGCAATGAAATTAAATCAGTAATCAAAAAACTCCCACCAAACAAAAGCCTAGACCAGATGGCTTCATGGGTAAATTCTACCAAACATTTAAAGGAGAGTTAATACCTGTTCTTTCCAAACTTTTTCAAAAAATAGAAGAGGAAGGAAAATTTCGAATTCATTTTATGAGGCCAGCATCACCCTGAAAAAGGAACCCACATGAAGTGTTGGTTGGAATGCAAATTGGTGTAGGCACTAGGAAAAACAGTATGGAGATTTGTCAAAAAAAATTAAAAATAGAAGTACCCAGTAATTCCACTACTGAGAATTTACCCAAAGAAAACAAAAACACTCATTCAAAAAGATATATGCACCACTATATTTATTGCAGCATTATTTATAAAAGCCAAGATGTGGAAGCAACCTAAATGCCCATCAATAGATGAATAAATAAAAATGTGGCACATAGGGACGCCTGTGTGGTTCAGTCAGTTAAGTGGCTGGCTTTTGATTTCAGCTCAGGTCATGATCCCTAGTGTGGGGTCAAGCCCTGTGGTGGGCACTGCACTCAGTGGGGAGTTTGCTTGAGGAGGCTGTATCTCCTCCCGCCATCCTTTCCCTCACTTGCTGGCCCTCTCTCTCTAAAATAAATAAATAAAATTAAAAGAAAAGATGAATATTATTCAGCCATAAAAAAGAATGAAATCTTGCCATTTGAAACAACATGGATGGACTTAGGGAGTATAATACTAAGTGAAATAAGTCACATAGGAAAAGACAAATACCACATACTCACACGTGGAATTTAAGAAACAAAACAAAGAAAACAAAATGACAAACCAAAAAGCAGACTCTTAAATATGGAGAACAAATTGGTGGTTGCCAGAGAGGAAGTGGGTGGGGGGATGGCTAAAGTAGGTAAAGGCAATTAGGAGTATACTTATTTTGATGAGCATTGAGAAATGTATAGAATTGTTGTATCATTATAGAGAACAACTGAAACTAATACAACACTATGTTAATTCATAACTGAATAAAAATAAAATGTGTTTCTAATGGTTACCTGAAAACCTTTTGTTGACACTTTCCAGCCTGGTTAAGAAAGTTCCAGTAGAAAACGTGCAGAAGGCATGTCAGAGACTTGGAAGAAGGTCCCAGAGACTGGAGTGGAACACTCTTTTAAGAAATACACAGAGGATGACAGAAAAAAGTATGACAGACATTGTGTGGAAAACTTCTAAGAATAAGAAAGCATTTAGTTATGTAATTAGCAACATTTTTTTTCTTTCTCAGTGATCCAGAACATAATGGATTGATGGATCTTAGATTTGATGAAATGCATTAGTCAACTCTTGTTTATCCAGAAATGGGCAATAACGTGCACATTTTTGAAAACAATCTAAGAAAGTGACAACATGCAGTATGTTTACTGTTTACAAATTCATGCTATTCTGTGGATGCTCCATGGTCACCAGGACTAGGGAATGGCCCTTCCCAGTACAGTCATTAATGTGGTCCCCAGGATCCCTTCCAATGTGAGAACAGTCCTTCCAGAGAGCAATCAGTGATGATCTCCTGAGGGAGCAAGTATAATTGTGAGTTTAGGGCCACAGAGAAGGAAGGGGAAATGAGTGGGTGGGAAGAGCTTCAGTGGATTTGCAGACATTCTGGGCCTTCCCCTTCTCAGCCCTTTTGAACTCCGGAACAAAGGGGAGGTCAGCTAAAGAGCTAAAAATGTAACAGAATCTTTTATCTTCACTAGTGTGCTAGTTCTTTGTTTCTAAACATCTGTTCTGGAATTATTTTGACACTTTTGGATTATGTGTATAGGTGGTAAATATGTGCTGAATTTTAACTAGTTTTGTTTAAACTGTCATTTGAGATTACCAATCTGCACACCACAACCTCTGCCCCCCACCTCCAATTATTCTGGTAATAAGCCAAGATTGCACTGTCCTTGAGATATATGAATTGTTCTGTGAAGCCAGTTTTGGCTAAACACACACACCACCACAGACTGTCAAAGGTCCAAAAGCATAATCATCAACTGTTGAATTAACTATTTACTAGGTTTATGCTCAGTGTCTGGAAATAGTATCAAAGTTTTGGTATATATGTGTCTTTCTAGTTTTATAAATTTATATATATTATATTTATATAATATATAAAATATATAATATTGTATGTTAGCTATATATAGTATGTTACATATTTTCCTATAACATTAAATACCTTTAAAAGCAGAAATTACCAATTATGGTGTGGACCTATTTGGAACATCATAGCCTCTTGTTAAGATGGACCAAAGTTAATCGTGCTCAGTGGCTACACTGATGCTTGAAAATTATTTTCTCTTAAAAAACAGTAGAAAGGGATCCCTGGGTGGCGCAGCAGTTTGGCGCCTGCCTTTGGCCCAGGGCGCGATCCTGGAGACCCGGGATCGAATCCCACGTCAGGCTCCCGGTGCATGGAGCCTGCTTCTCCCTCCCTCTGCCTGTGTCTCTGCCTCTCTCTCTGTGTGACTATGATAAATAAATAAAAATTAAAAAAAAATTCTTTAAAAAAAAAAAAAAAACAGTAGAAAATCGGGATTCCTGGGTGGCGCAGTGGTTTGGCGCCTGCCTTTGGCCCAGGGCGTGATCCTGAAGACCCAGGATCTAATCCCACGTCAGGCTCCCGGTGCATGGAGCCTGCTTCTCCCTCCCTCTGCCTGTGTCTCTGCCTCTCTCTCTGTGTGACTATCAAAAAAAAAAAAAAAAAAAAAAAAACACACACACACACACAAAAACAGTAGAAAATCCATGGTCCTCAACTGTGGTAAGTTCCTTGTGCTCTGCTGTGCTTTCCTGTGGGAAGACCATGGAGCAGCAGCCTGACAGCTCACACCTTCCGGTCCTCTTATCTAATCGGCAACCTTGACTGAGATATTGTTATTAATTTTGATGATTCAAAATAA
Source organism: Vulpes lagopus (assembly GCF_018345385.1). Classification (NCBI taxonomy): domain Eukaryota; kingdom Metazoa; phylum Chordata; class Mammalia; order Carnivora; family Canidae; genus Vulpes; species Vulpes lagopus. Next base: position 32,241,974 of record NC_054829.1, read on the forward strand.
TTCTAATTTGTATAGGCAGGACTTTTATAGATAGTTTTGTTTTCCCAGTAATTTTTATCTCTGGATCAGTTTTTAATATAGTTTTATTGAGGTATAATTTGCATATTATCAACCTCACTCATTTAAAGGCTATAACTGAATAATTTCATTGTATTTACAGAGTTGCACAACTGCCACCTTAATCTAATTTAGAACATTTTCATCATTTCTGTGGATACATTTTTATTTTTATTTATTTATTTTAAAATATTTTATTCATTTATTCATGAGAGACACAGAGAGAGGGAGAGGCAGAGACACAGGCAGAGGGAGAAGCAGGCTCCATGCAGGGAGCCTGACGCAGGACCGATCTTGGGACCCCAGGATCACATCCCGGGCGGAAGGCAGGCACCAAACCACTGAGCCACCCAGGGATCCCCTATTTTCTTTTTTTAAAAAATAAAGCAAGGCTTGTTTATGCAAATTCTTTGTGAAAGTTTATAGTATCTTGCTTTATTAACATTACATGTACAATAGAGGTCTACAATATAAAACTCACAAATAAAAAGTAAATTTTATTTTATTTAATTAATTTATTTAAAAATATTTATTTGTTTATTCATGAAAGACACACAGAGAGAGGCAGAGATATAGGCAGGCTCCCCCCAGGGAGCCCAATGCAGGACCAATCCCGAATCCCAGGATCACACCCTGAGCTGAAGGCAGAAGCTCAACCACTGATCCACCCAGGTGTTCCAAAAAGTAAATTTTAGTATTAAAAATAGACTAAGCACATTAAAGGGTTAATGTATGTGTTATGTTATGGAATTACAATAAATATGTTTTGAATGAATGTGTGAATTAGAGCAAAGAAGCAAAGCAGGGTTGCCATAGGCCATAGTGGGAACTTAGCTTCATTTCACAGATACACAAAATCTTTAGTTATACCTTGTTCTACCAGGACTGTGTATTCATTGTCACAATCACAGTTTATATTTTTCCAATGATTTATGCCTTTCACTAGGCTCATTAAATGTTTTATACATCTAGTTAAGCAAGCAACGTATGAGAGAGTGTGTATAAGGTTTTTAACTGTGTTACAGAAAACAGAGGAATCTATTTGAGATGGATCCCAACTTATCTGGTCACTAGCAGATTCTTTATGTTCTTTGTTATTTCTTTTATTTATTATTATTTTTTAAATATTTTATTTATTTATTCATGAGAGAGAGAGAGAGAGAGAGAGGAGAGGCAAAGGCACAGGCAGAGAGAGAAGCAGGCTCCATGCAGAGGCTCAGGCAGAGGGAGAAGCAGGCTCCATGCACAAGCCCGACGTGGGACTCCATCTGGGGTCTCCAGGATCAGGCCCAGGGCTGAAGGCAGCACTAAACCGCTGAGCTACCCGGGCTGCCCTGTTATTTCTTTTAAATTGTGCCCTCCTTCCCCATCCTCTTTTCTCTTTAACTGAATGGAGATTAATTCAGCAGATAGAAAAGTTTGCATTTTCCTGCAGAATTACACATAATCATCATTCAAAAAAGCATTGTGGCTACTTTTAGTAAAGGAAGCGAGAGATTCCATATTAAATCTGATTACAGACCAGAAACCAATGCTAGCAGTTTAATGGGGAAACCAGGCAGAGAGAAGCAATGCGTTGTCTACATTTCAGGGGTGAAACTTCTCCAGCTTTGCTCCAGACTTTCTGTGACCTCACCAGACTTCCCTATCTGGGTAATGTTTCAAGATTACCAAGGCCCCATTAGGGCTAAGAATAGTGTAGATATGAAGTACATTCACTCGTGGGTGGTGGTGGGATGTCTTGATTTTCCCAGGAATGAATGTATCACTGGGAATTTTTTAAATTGATGACAGCTTGAGTTTAACGGAAATTGGGATGGGGGGTGGGGAGCAGAAATCTGGTCGCCAACATGGAAATGTTTTCAGGGGCATTTCTGACTGCTTAATTTAGAGGGATGTCTATAAATGCCCCTAAAATGTCCTTTATAATTGTTTGCTATTTACCATTCCCATTTGATCTTTTCCCACTTATACTTTATTATAGAAAAATTTTCAAACCTATAGCAAAGTTGAGAGAATTCTAGTGAATACCTTTATATTGACCACCTAGATTCTCTAGTCTTTTTCTTCTCTGTGTTATTTCTTGCCTATAATTACATAAAAGGTCTTACATGGTGGTGTTTACCCATTACTCATTAAAAACTCTTCTCTGTAGAACTTGGGCTTCGAGGTTGGTTGTGCATAGCACTTCAAAGCATAGCATTTCCTTAGTGTTTTCTAAGATTCTTAACATACTAATAAACATATTTTTAGGATTGGTCCAGCACAATTCCAAGTTGCAGTTCTGGTTGTACCTTTTTTTTTTTTTTTTAATTTTTATGATAGTTATACAGAGAGAAAGAGAGAGGCAGAGACACAGGCAGAGGGAGAAGCAGGCTCCATGCACCGGGAGCCTGATGTGGGATTCGATCCTGGGTCTCCAGGATCGCGCCCTGGGCCAAAGGCAGGCGCCAAACCGCTGCGCCACCCAGGGATCCCTCTGGTTGTACCTTTGAGAAGATTTGACTGTTGTTGTAAACCCTTCTCTCCCCATCGGGCCCCCAGCTAATCTCTCAGTTTTGAACAGGATCTTCAATTTCTGGATCAGTATTATGGATCTTCTCTCCCATTTGAATGATTAAAAAATGACTGGCTTTCCATTAAGTTCATTCAGTTCTCACTCATGAAAGAAAATTGGGCTAATTTTGAAAAACCAAAATTTAAAAACAATTGGAAAACTTGTTTTCATTTTAACTTGAATTCTCAATAAAATCATTTTTAAGAAAAATTCAGTAACCAGATTTAAGTCTCTGAGCTTTCCTACTCGTACTGTTGGAGTATAAGTTGTGAAACTAGAAGGAAAAGAGAATGGTCAAAAGAAAATAGACATTTTTGCCCTTGAATTATTAGAATTCATTCAACTATTATCCATTTCCTTCTTCCTGAGGTTCACACCAAAACCGTAGTAATCACACCATCACTTACATAGACGTGAGGCTGAAATAGATCTCTGGAGATCTCCTGGATGTCTACTAGGAGAATAATCTCCAAAGAGCAGGTTTCCAACTCTTTTCACATTTCTTTGGCAGAAGGTGTTTATGTCTACCAGGCAGGCAACTAACCACTTAGTAAAAGAAGTGCAGGGTGCCAGGCTGCTCTGGGCATTGTTCTATTGGTCCTGCATCACAATGTGCTGACATAGTCTCTGAAGTAAGAGAAGAGTACTGGGATGGAGCAGCCCTGAGGTCAGCCACGGAGATCAAGTGCTGCCACCATTCTTGTGGAGCCCAGACAGCTTGGGAGTTGAAGTTCTGGTCGTGGTGTGAGTTTACAGATGCTTCCTTGGAAAGAAAAGTTAACTTTGCAGTAGAATCACCATGGCAAAGATACCATACTGAGAGAGTTGAAGACACTTTATATTGTTTACCATTCAATTGATAATTTATCAATTTCCTCATATCCCAATTTTCATAGAATGAAGCATATTTAAGTCACTTTGAGCTTCTGTAAAGAAAAACTTCAAAAGAATGTAGTATTCTTAGAGAACAGAAGCATCGTCATGCTTACAGCATCGTCATGCTTGTATTCTGGACACATACAGTAGACAGTATTTGTTGGATGAATGAATGAATATGAATAAATACATGGTATTCTCTCTCTTCGAACATCTCCTCTCTCTCAAGGATACAGTAGTCCCCCTCTTTCGCTTTCTGTGGTTTCAGTTACCAGTGGTCTGGTCTAGAAGCAGATGATCCTTCCTCTGACAATTTGTCAAAAGGCCAATAGTAGAGCCTAACACTATGTCACAATGCCTATATCATTCACCTTACTTCATCTCATTATGTAGACATTTTATTGTCTCACATTATCACAAGAAAGCTGAGAACAGTAAATTAAGATATTTTGAGAGAGACCACATTCACATAGCTTTTATTACAGTATATTGCTATAGTCCTATTTTGTTATTGGTTGTTGTTAATCTCTTACCATGCCTAATTTGTAAATTAAACTTTATCATAGGTATGTATGTATAGGAAAAAAAAAAAACAGACTTAATACAGAGTTTGGTACTATTCGTGTTTTCAGGCATCTGCTGGAAGTCTTGTTGGAGTGTAACCCCCATGGCTAAGAAGGGACTACTGTATCTGATTTGGTTGTCTTTGCTTTTCTGTATGGTTAGAAGAGTCTCTTCTTCCCTATCAGATCATTCTTCTTCATCCTTGTGTTTTAGCCAAATGCTGCAGATCCCCACTTATCTAGCCACCTCCTTGCCTGCTCACAGGATGGAGGGGCACAAGAGGACACTAACTGACCACTCAGGCCTGGGGGCACATTACCTTAGTAAATTCACTTCATTTGTGCCACTATAGACACCTGCTTTTGACAAGGCCCAGAGATTGTTCAGTTTCTCAGAATAAACATGAACCAAGTTTTTGAGAGGATGATTATATTCCTATTTCCTCAAGAACTTAATTTGGGACCAGGTATTGGTGTCACAGATACTACAGCATCCACATCCAAAGGATATATAACAGGAAGAATTGAGGGCTGGATGTGTAACTTAAATATTTAAAGGCATCAGGCTCTGGTCATAGTCCTCTACATATAACTGGTTCAGTCTGTAGATAAGAGCAGCCGTTTCATGTGCAGGCTTCCTATTTCTTTGAATTAGACACTCCTTTTTCTGTCTTTTATCCTGAGAGACAGAGAGAGAGAGAGAGGCAGAGACATAGGCAGAGGGAGAAGCAGACTCTGCAGGAACCTGATGTGGGACTTGATCCTGGGACCCCGGGATCACACCCTGAGCCAAAGGCAGACGGCCAATTGCTGAGCCACCCAGGCATCCCATTCCTGTCTTTCACCCTAACTGTCCTCTGTCAAATGGATAAGTCTTTCTTTCATCATATGAGTAACCATTGGCTAGATTTCTAATCACCCATTTCTTCATTCAGCATATTTATTATATGATCACCACTTGCCATGTTCCTGTTCTTCCTGCCTCAGGGCCAGGAAACATTTTTGCATAAATTTGAGCTCATCTTTTCCATGTTGATATTAATTTTGCATAAACCTGAGCTCATCTTTTCCATGTTGATATTAAGAGTTTCATCAACTCTTCAGTATTATGTCGCTTCCAGTTTTTTAGACTATTAGTATATTAAAGTGAAGAAACAGCAAAAGAGGGAAATAAAAATCATGGTATATTTTAAATATTTACCTTTAAACTATTCTTTTTAAACATTCACAGAATATAAAACCATCTGTATAACTCCATTTGGAGATGATGGCACAAGTCCAAATTTGAGGTGCTCTGTCAAAGTGAGGTCTATGACCTCTGTCCTTGTCACTTGCCTTGACCTATGCTCACTGGCTGATGCCTCATGGGCTCCTCTCTGCTGCATGTTCTAAGCTTTCCTCACGTTTTCCTGTCAGGTTCTGTCTTTGGCTCCCTGGTGAGTGGTACATGAGGTAATTCTGTTGATCAGTTCAGTAATTAGTACCTACCATTTGCAGGCACCATGCCATGCTGAGGCTAAAAAGATGAATGTCTTTGCCCTCAAGGAACTTACCATCAACTGGGGGAAGGGCCATATAAACAGACTATTCCAAAACGATACAGTGATAAGTGGGAGCATCGATGAGGGGCACCTAGTCCAGTTTGGAGATTTGGGAAGGGTTCCTGGAGGAGTTAATGCCCAAGCTATCTTGAAAGGTTAGCCATCCTGGGTAAAGGCGCCGAGGATTAAAATGACATGGTTTGAACGGGTAACCACAAATGGTCTGATGTTACATGAAGTTGGAGGGGTAATAGTGGAGTCAGAGTAGGGAGGGGTAGGTTCCAGAGGGTTTGAATACCCTCACTGGGCACTTGGGCCTCATCTGCTGCAGTAGTTTTCTAAGAGTCTTAGCCTGAGTAGATTTGCATTCTGGATTGGTCTCTCTAGCAGCAGTGTGAAGGGTGGATTTGGGGAGAGCAGTTCTTGAGGGTAGGGGAGAGATCAAGGTAGTGGCAGTGAGAATAGAAAGGAGAGGATTATTTAATATCTATTGGTAGAGTTGACAGCTGTTAGTGACTAATTGGATGTGGGGAGGGAGAAGAAAGAATGACTCAGAGGTTTCTGGTTTGGGAAACGGGGTAGACCAGAAAATGAAATGCAGATAGAAAACCAGGTGTAGAAGGCAGAGAGAATGAGTTCCTTGTTTGCAAGAATCCTTGTCTAGCATGGTGCCTTGTATTCAATGGGTATTTAGCAAATAGACCCCCCGCCCACCACCGCCCTTAAACCTTTAGTGCTTCCCAATGCTCTTAGCAGATTTGGCATATATCACGAGGTATGCATGCATTTAGTGTTACACCCAAGACCTGCACATTTGTGACCATGATCTGGCTCCATCCTGGTTTCAGTTCTCTCAGACCACACCCCCATCTCTCCTCATACTCCTTTCTGATGTTGTATTCTTTAAGGCTTTACCTCTATCTGAAATGCTCTTCTCTCAATTATTAACATGTGGGGCTTATTTTCATTCTTTAGATCTGAACTCAAATGTCATCTGTTTAGAGACTCCTTCTCCATTACTTGAGCAGTGATTGTCTCTCAGCTCCAAATCCACCATTGCATTCTGCATTGTGGTGCTGGGGCTGGAACTCTGCAAATGGTGTTTTTCACCAGCTGGCTTCCTGTTAGGTTTCAACAACAGGTTTGCATTAGATTACAGGGAGCATCAGGGAGGGAAGAAGGGACTTGTGCTCCTTGTTCTCTTATTTCTGTCAGTGTTGCCCTGGCAACTGCAATTTGTTCTAGCCTCCATTCCCCACCCCCCACCCCCCCCACCTCGCCTCAGAATTAGCAGCTGGGCAGTGCCCTCTCCTTAAAAGGCTGAGCCTAGCTCCAAAGGGTCTGACCTCTGAGCTTCTAGATTCTGATTAACCTCTTCCTTCTGTGTCCCAGACCCAGTGTGATAATTACTTCCTATAGTTATTCCTCTAATATCTCAATGTTTCCTTTGTGCTTTTCCAGGCTTCTAACACTTATTTAACTTATTCCTACGGTTAAGCCTCATAGTGTGATAGAAATCTTTTTTATTAATGGCTGCACCCTGACACAGCAACCAAATATGATTTAGGCCTCTACCCAGTTATTCTTTAACATATCACACTGGATTTTCTTCATAGATTTTTCATACTCTGGATTTCAAATGATTTTTTTCTTTCTCAAAATCTATGTCCTCCACTTGGATATCAGAGTCTTTATCTTGTTCATCACTGTAACCTCAGTGCCCAGCATGGAGCCTGAATATTGTAGGTACTTAATAAATGCTTTTAAAATAAATTACTGAGTTATTGCAAAAATACTGTAGGAGACATATTGGCAACTAACCATACAAAATGGCTAAAATTGAGCAATTCTTTAGCCTTTTGGCTCTAAGCCAAGTTATTGATGAACATGGTAACAATATAATTCTGCTATAGAGTCCAGCTTGATACTTTTTATAAGCACATTAGAATGCAATCATTACTGAACTTAGAACCATCATCATTGGAATAATAAGATACATAGTTTATTTGCTTTGAATTCTGTCCTTACACAAATACCCACTTTCTGTATTTGAAAATAATACTTACCTTGTTATACATGGTTTCATGAAGATCAAGAGTTGGTTTGGGTTAAGTCCACAAAGTTTTGTTCATTAGCAAATAATTTTAAAAATGAAAGCCATCCAAAGAATCCACTTGTAACATACAACATCACTTAATAGCATTTACTTGGCACACTTAATCTGTTCACATTCTTTTTCTCATTGTGTGATACGATTTGAAACAACTAAAACATAGAACCAAAAAAGTTAAAAAGGAACTGTGTGACTGCCACATAGTTATAAGCAAGAATCTGAAGACATCATCTATATAGTCTTTTATTTAAGTATCAACCAACACAGAAAAATTGTAATACATCATACTTTTATAATTCTAAAATAACTTGTCAAATAAATGCAAAAAAGATTAAATGGCATTGACTTCCACTGTGGCAAGTAGAATCATTTGATTGAAAAATTTAATTAAGTTTCCCTTGTATCCACTTCAAATGTATTCATATATTTTTTTTGTATTCATATATTTTTTAAATCTCTTTTTTACTCAGAAGGAAAAATGTTCCATTTCTTCTCCAGATTAATGAGGCCCCCAGCATCCTTAAATCCAGCTCTTCCCTCATCGTCTTTTCCATCTGGCACCTTACTCTTGCATTTTTAATATGCCCACTACTGTTTTCCTTCTTTCTCAAAACTCGAACAAAAGTCTTTCTTTCACCTTGTTATCAGTTTAAGCTACAATCCTGTATCTATCTTTTCTTATGTACAATTTCCAAATAATTTATAATCACAGTCTATTTTGCAACCTGGAGTTTGCCCTCAACCCACCATTGAAATTGCACTCTTGCAGCTTACAAATGATTGCCTAATCATTTTGAGCCTTCATGCTTCATGTTTGACTTTTCTTTTCTTTTCTTTCTTTCTTTCTTTCTTTCTTTCTTTCTTTCTTTCTTTCTTTTTCTTTCTTTCTTTTTCTTTCTTTCTTTCTCTCTCTCTCTCTCTTTTTTTTTTTTTTTTTTGACAGTTGATTATCCTTCATTCTTGAAACTCTCCTTGGTTTTGGAACTTTGAACTCTTTGGTTTCTTCTACAAACTTTTTTCTTTCATTCCATTAATTGTCTTTTTCCTCCAACACTTCAAAATAAGGTGCTCCCTAAGGTCCTGTCTTCTTCTCCTGTTAATCTTTCCCATCCACCCTTAATATTTCAAATATCATTGCCATGTGAATGATCCCAAGATTATGTTCAGCCAGTATTTCTTTTGTGAACTCCTAACTTGTATTTTTAAATGCCAACAGGACATTTATACCTTAGAATTCCTCGGCATTCAAACACATATCCAAATTCATCACCTCCTCCACAAAATTAATTTTTTGCTAATGGTTTAACATTTTCTCTGTCAGCTAAGACTGAAGAGTTCAATTCATCTCTTATTCCAATACCTTCCTTTCCAAAATTTAAAATCAGTCATAAAGTTCTTTCCATTCTTTATGCCCGGAGGCACATTCATCTGTCATGATCTTTCCATCACCATCACTTGTGCCACTAAAGTTAAGGTTCATTACCCCTAGCTGCACCACCAGATCACTTCTTAGCTGGGTCTCACTCCAGTTCCCGCCAGGCCAATCCATCCTTCTCAGTGCTGCCAGACAATTTTCCCTAAAAAGACAGTTCTGATCCTAACACTTCTCTGATCGGGAGACTCTTAACAGTTTGCTACCTTTAATAAATCTAGACTCTACACTGGTATTTAAGAACTTCTCAGTTTGGGCCTCAAACATGTAATATACTTTTTTGGTCTTACAAATAATAAATCTGTTTTCTGTTTCTGTAGTTTGGTGTTTAAGAGTATGGACTTTGAAGCCAGATTGCTAAATTTGGATCCTGGCTCCTTCTCTAACTAGCTGTGTGACCAAGGTCAGATATCTTAATTTCTCTGTGCTTCAGTTTCATCTGTAATATAGAAATAATAGTCCTATTGTTGTGGTTAAAATTAAACATGAAAGTCCTTAGAAAGTGCCTGGCATAGAGGTGCCTGGGTGACTCAGTTGGTTAAGCATGCAACTCCTGATATTTGCTTAGGTCATGATCTTGCGATTGTGAGATTGAGCCTTGCATTGGACTCCATGCTCAGAGTGGAGCCTGCTTGGGATTCTCTCTCTCTCTCTCAATCTCACTTAAAAAAAAAAGTGCCTGGTATATAGTAAGCTCTGTACTATGTGTTTCACTGAACAAGTATTTACTGATCTCTGCACATGTGTATATATGTCAGGAACTCTTCTAAGGACCTGGGGGTAATATCAGTGAACAAAATAAAAATCTTTGCTGTGTGGAGCTTACATTCTATAATAGAAATAATAATTATTAATTGTCTATAATTCTCTGTTTCTGGAATACTCTTATTCCTGTATCATCACCATTAAAATCGACCTTTCCTTCAAGATCTACCAAAATACCATCTTGCCCCTTGAAACCTTATCTTGTAGGAAGTTCTCACTTGAACTCCTCTGACTCTTTAAATCTGAATTATAGCACTTATCACATTCTACAAACTCTACCATGTATTAGCAAATATCAAGCATATTAAATATTATGGTTACTTGTACATTTTTGTCATTTCCCTTAATGGGAGTATAATGTCAGCTGTTATGCTTTGTAAACAATAGCATGATGTACCTTGTATCCAAGCACATAGATGCTTAATAAATGTTTCTTCAAAGAATGTAGACACTTTGCATGGTCTTTCACTTAACTTCTATTAATTAACCTTATGTTCTTTAACTGAAAATATAAAAGATTTAAAATATAGATCGTGTTATTTTCAACTCTGGAAATATCAAATATCACTATCAAATTTTTCTTGTTTACTACTTGGCTTTATCCAACACCATCATTTGACACCTTGTTCACTAGTAGTCCAATTTTTTGTTGTTTGCTTTGCTAAGTATACCCTAGAGAATATTTAATTAATGTCCTTTGTTACTAGTACTTAGAAAGTGCCTCTAAGTTTTTATTATTGGAGCCACATGGAGAGTTTATTTTGTTCATATATTTTCTATGGGTAGTACAGATCTTTCCCATTTCTTTCTTCCTTCCTAACATATACAAAAATTTCCAATTACTCATCAGCAATTCCCTGCTTCATTACTTATTCTTTTTCTTTATTCCAAAGAACTGTAGATTTTTGAAATTTGTTTTTATTCATTTATAAGAAGAAATTAGTTTTTTCCTCCATATCAAGTTTCTTCTCTCTAAATTTGCTTGCTATTCTTTTGCTATGACTGGAAAGACCAGACCAACTGTAGGTTCTCTAGTATTTTCTAATTTTGATTTTCACAATGCTGTAGACTATAACACTATAGTAAAATACAGAGATATATTATGCCACAGTTTCAATCACCTTTATACCACTTACCCTTGCCACATCATCTTAACTATTCCTTTTATCCAAGCAGAACCCCACCAGAATGGCATGACAATCTTCTCTTTTTTAATAACAAGACCAATACAATAGATTTTTAAATAATGATCAAGGATTTTTTTTTTTATTCATTAAGTTTCAGTATCATTACAGAAAATGTTATGGTACAGAGTTGTTTAACATTATTTTTTCTTTGCTCTTGATTTCCACGTGAATGCTGGTAACACTAATATCTGTACAAGATCAGTCTTTGATTTTATTTTTTGTTCTGTACAATTTTAAATGTGTTGGTTAAAAAGGCTGTCAGCACTTAAGGAAGCATTTTTTCCCCCAGTTTGTTTATTCAAATAAAACGTATCCAGTTACTGCCCAAGAGTACTGTGCCTTGAGGCTACTGGGGTGAGGTGCCTGACACTCTGCAGGGGAGGGTTCTCCCTGAGGCAAGGCAGGGTCTCCACCCAGTCACTCTTCAATTGGCACTGTGCACATAAACACGAGATACATGATAAAGAACAAGCAAAAGCTCTCTGAAAAGCGGTTATGAAGCATACTAAGAAGGGAAATTTAAGTGTTGCCTACGCTAGTATAAATAAGCAGACAGCCTTGATTAAGAGCATAATTAGTTGTATTTTAAAGATGAGAAAAACACAAGTTCTGCAGGCACCTACTGCTGTCTACTAAAAGCTATCGCTATCAGACCTAGCATTGAACACACAAAGCAATTTGCAAGAAAGGAAAAATTTGCTTTGATATAATCAGAATAGAGTTGTCTGTTAAGATTTATTTTTAGATGTGTTTTCTTTAAAAGGTATTTAAATTCTTTTGAAATATAGTTCAAGATGTTGACTATACAGATCAACTTTTATCCAAATCAGAAAAACTAGCTGTGCCGTTGCATATTACAGGATACAGTCAATGATATGTGGACATGCATCGAAGCTTTCTCTCTCTGGTGACCATCATAGCCGTCCAATGACCATGACATCCACCACCTCGCCCTTATGGAGCTCCACATACTGCTCTGTCTTTGGAGGTAGCATCAACAATCCGTTGGCACTGCGCATGCTCATCAGACGGCTGCTCATCTGGTTACCTAGAAAGAAATACCTCATTACAGCAGCAACATCACAGGGCATACATCTGGAGCCCTTGCAGTTTTTTTCAAAATAAACACCAATGAACAGAAACAGAGGCTTCAAGGGGAAGAGAGAAGATCAAGCTTCCCAGTCCTTTTTCCAGGTAGCCTTGCTACTGTATCCTATTTTAAATATCCTTCCTTCCTTCCTTCCTTCCTTCCTTCCTTCCTTCCTTTATTTATTTATTTATTTATTGTTTTTGTTTTGTTTTATTCTGTTTTCTCAGCAGGGGGAAAAATTGGGGACAAACATAAATATCATCTGTAAGAAGTTAAACTGCTTTAAAAATATTAATATATATAAGCTGTGACAACAGAGTAATGAATGTATGCATATTAAGCTAATAATAAAAATAAACATTGGGAATTATTCCTTAAAAGAATAAAATATGATTTTATAGCATCATGCAAAATGCCACAGAATTTCTCAGTTCAGGCTAAAATGTTATGTATGTCTGAAAAGAGAGGATTGTCAAACTTATTTTTAAAAAGACAACAATCATTTCTTTAGTGTTTACTAAGTGCCAGACAGCACAGCAAGTAGTTCCCTTAACTATCTTATTTGATTTATATAAGATTCAAAAGAGGTTAAGTAACTTGCCTACAGTCCTATTAACTAGTTGGTGGCCAATTTGAATGCAAGTCTAGAGGAATCATTGCCTACGTCCTTAGTCACTATGCTAACTGATGTGTGTACTTGATAGGACCTTTGTTTGAAAACTGATACAGGTTTTCTGGAGCTAAATCAAAAAGTAGGTAAATATGGCTAAGATACTTGGGGATAAAAGTTTAAAGTTTGGAAGAGGTAACTAGACTTCACCTAGTTTAAAGTCAAAGAACTCTTAAGTTATCAATTTGATTTCTTAGTCCTTAAACTTTACTAATATCTAAGGTATGGTGGAGGCTACAGAGAATCACATTATAATTGAGTTTTAATGTCATATTTCAGGGTGGCAGAACATAGTACCCTCCTTTTTCTACAATCAAAACTATACTCAGGATTTCGAGGTTGAACAAATAAATAAAAATCTTCCATGATTCTAGAATTGTATTTCAAAAGTTTATCTAGAAAATATGGTTCCATGGTATAAATAAACCTTTATTAAAAATTTTGTTTTTACTCTTATTTTCTTCTTATGCTGTACTGTTTGGAAATAACTGAACTCATTAATCTTTCAAAAAGGACAATGTACAACAATTACAAAACTAGGAAGGAGGTTATACATGAGTTTTGTGCTTTACCAGAATACATGTATAGAAATACCCACAGGTATGAATGACTGACTAACCTGTACTCTGTGCCCAAGGCAGTGGTTCTTGGTGATGCCAAGTCAATATACACCGATGGTATTCTGGGCGAGGATCCAGTTTTACGTCACATGATAACTATAGAATATAGAGTAAATGAAAACAAAGTTGATCACCCAATCATCTATTAAAACTATAGGGGTGAAAGTTGTGCAAAGAATAAAGTGGATGTGGAAAATATCCTGGCATTCTGCTGTTTCCACCACTGCCATCTTATGTTTCTAATACAGGAAGTACAGAGGTTGGGTTACTCTGGTGAAAAGAGAAAAGAAGGCTAAGAAGTTGGGATTCGTAGTCATGAAAAGGGCAGATGAAAACAATAAGGTCTATTTTTGAAGTGTAATTTTATGAGTTGATAGTACAGATACCTTTGACCTATGAATTGAGAAATCAAAGTAGGCATTTTAACACTGAAAATAAAAGAAATAGACCTAAACAAACAAATAAGCTCAATATCCATTTATATGTGTGTCAATCTGTCTGTCCATCCAACATTTACTGAGACACTCTTCTGCTACCCATTCATAAGCCTACCTTTAATACAAAAGAGTTACTTACTTTCTTTTCTCTTGAATATTCCCCTAGTGTCCCAATACTGATATACAATCTTGATTAAGGCAAATAAAAGTAGTCTCTACTAAAAGTATTACCATTTTTGTTTAGCCACATCACTGGTACTAAAAGAATTCCTCTGAATGAGTCTTTACTGGCATATTTTATATCTTTCCAATAAGTATAAAATCCTTTCTAATATAGCAAATTCAGTTTACATACACAATATAGAATGATTAATCAACCTTTAACCTAGAGTCGTTAACAAAAATCTATTTCATTAAATCATCCTGAAATCTGAAAAATTAGAGTGATAATGTGTTGGTATTCCACAACAACTGAACAACTTTATATTGCATATAATTATGTACTATAGCCCATCAAAGATTAGTTCAATGTTATTGAATAAGACTTGTTCATTTTACATAGCACAATAATCATTTGAGTTACTCTACCTTAAAATGGTCCCAAACCCTTTATCCAACTAAAAAAGGATTATTTATGCTAATACAATTACAACTTGAAGATCCTAGAAATTTTTAAAAAATATTTTATTTATTTATTTATTTATTTATTTATTTATTCATGAGAGACGCACAGAAAGAGGCGGAGACCTAGGCAGAGGGAGACGCAGGTTCCCTGTGGGGAGTCTGATGTAGGACTCCATACCAGCACCCGAGGATCACGCCCTGAGCCAAAGGCAGACGCTCAACCACTGAGCCACCCAGGAGTCCCAAGATCCTAGACCTTTTGATTCAAGTAAGTCTATCTCCAATCCATTCTAGCCACTCTGTTCTTAAACATTCTAATTTTTCACTCTGACATCCCTGCTTTTCCTCTGGAATCCAGAATAAAATTCAATTCCATTTTTCTTGATTAAATCATACCTCTTTCACTTGATATTGTTTATGTTTATACTCTATTTCATATCTACTGAGGGGTAACTTCCCATTATTCCTAAATTATTATGTGCTTACTTGATGGCAAAACTGTCTCTCTTTCAATCCCTCTGTGTATGGGTGTTCTCCAAAATGAGACTACAAGGCCATTCCCATGCTGTGTTATTTGCTAAGTGTTTAAGCAGGTTTTTTTTCCCTGACAATGGCACTGATTGGCTCTTAGTAGAATGGCAGAACAAATTAGAATAGGATGATATCTGACATCCAGGTTCTACTCCCAATTGTGCTGCTAACGGGTGTGCTGGATTAACAAGATATTTTGCTTTCCTAAACCTGTTTGTTTATCTACAAAATAGTGTTGTTTGTTTTAAAGGAAGATATTTATGGTAATTTAAGAAACAATAATCAGTTGCAGCAAGAGATGAAACTGACTAGATTTTTATGGCATTTTACTAAAATGCAGAATACTTTATTATTTAGTTGTACTGACATTATAATTCTGGCATACTATATCACTTAGCTTAAGAAATCACTTATTTACTATGAATGTTGATGCTTATAAGAATGATGTATGATGAGTAAACACAGACCTTTTTTTTGGTGAAAAAGTTGGTTTTTCACTTCAATGACTTTCTATTCATTCAAAATTGAAGTGGGCTATGGACTCGGACTGTTTCCTCTGTTTCCTTTTGAATATTTTTCTGACATGCTGTAGTCATTCAAGAGATAAAACTGTATACCACATAGGTATAGTGTTATATTGTATGTTCTATATGTAAATGTCTAAGGGAGAAAACTGAAAAAAAAAGTCAACAGAGGGATGCCTGGATGGCTCAGCGGTTGAGTACCTGCCTTTGGCTCAGGGCGTGATCCTGTGATCCTGGGACTGAATCCCACATCCGGCTTCCTGCAGGGAGCCTGCTCCTCCTTCTGCCTATGTCTCTGTCTCTCTGTCGCTCATGAATAAATAAAGAAAATCTTAAAAAAAAAAGTCAACAGAATGAGAAGATAAGCCACAAACTGGGAGAAAATATTTGTAAAAGACATCTAATGGAGGCCTGTTACCCAAAAGGGGGATGCCTGGGTGGCTCAGTGGTTGAGCATCTGCCTTTGGCACAGGATGTGATCCTGAAGTCCCAGGATCGAGTCCCACATCGGGCTCCCTGCATGGAGCCTGCTTCTCCTTCTATGTCTCTGCCCTTCTCTCTGTATCTCTCATGAATAAATAAATAAAATCTTAAAGAAACAACAACAAATAAAATATACAAAAAATTCTTAAAACTCAATAAGAAACAACTGGATTAAAAAATGGGCAAGGGGCACCTCGGTGGCTCAGTTGGTTAAGCAACTAACTTTCAATTTCAGCTCAGGTTATGATCTCAGGATTGTAAGGTCAAGCCCTGCATTGGGCTCTGCTCAGTGAGGAGTCTGCTTGAGATTCTCTTTCTCTCTCCCTCTGCCCCTCCTGTTCATGCTCTCTCAAATAAATAAATCTTTTTAAAAAAATGGGCAAAAGACCTAAACAGATAATTCATTAAAGAAGATATACAGATGGTGAGGAAGCATATTAAAAGATATTCATATTATATGTCATTAGGGAATTGTAAACAAAAACAATGAGATTATCATTGCACACACCCCTCCAAAGGCTACAATGCAAAACTCTGGCCACATCAAATCCTGGTAAGAATATGGAGGAATGAGAACTCTTATTCATCCCTGGTGGGAATGCAAAATGGTACAGTCACTTTGGAAGACTGTTTGGCAGTTTCTTACCAGATTAAAATACTTTTCCCATACAATTTAGCAATCATGCTCCTTGCTATTTACTCAACTAAACAGAAAATTTATGTCCACATAAAAACCTGCACATCAGTTTGTAGCAGCTTTATCCATAATTGTCAAAACTCGGAAGTGATCAAGATGTCCTTCAGTAGGTGGATGGATATTATTTAGCACTAGGAAAAATAAGCTATGAATATATTAAAAGATATGGAGGGAACTTAAATGCATATTGCTAAGTGAAAGGAGTCAATCTGAAAAGGCCACATTACTCTGGAAAAGACAAAACTATGGAGACAGTAAAAAGGATTCAGGGTTAGCAGGAAGGAGGGATGAATAGGTAGGGTACAGAAAGTTTTTAGGGCAATGAAACTACTCTGTATGACATGACAATGGTAGATATATGTAATTATACATTTGTCAAGACCCTCAGAATATACAACACCAAGAGGGAACCCTTGGTAACCCTGGGTGGTAATGATGTGTCAGTGTAGGTTCATCAGTTGAAACAAATGTACCACTTTGGTACAGACTTCAATAGTGGGAGAGGCTGTGCATGTGTGAAGACGGGGTATATGGGAACTCTCTGTACCTTCCATTTAATTTTCTAGTGAATCTAAAAAATAAAATTTCTTAATTAAAAAAGGAAAGAGGGGATCCCTGGGTGGCGCAGCGGTTCGGCGCCTGCCTTTGGCCCAGGGCGCGATCCTGGAGACCCGGGATCGAATCCCACATCGGGCTCCCGGTGCATGGAGCCTGCTTCTCCCTCTGCCTGTGTTTCTGCCTCTCTCTCTCTCTCTCTCTCTCTCTGTGACTATCATAAATTATATATATATATAAAAAAAGGAAAGACTATTTTGTTCTTTTTTGTTCTCCCCATCTTATAGAGAAATGATCTTAAAGAATTCTCAGAGTAAAAAATTAATTGCAAATACAATGCAGTCATATTATCCCTCAGCTGTTAATATGACATTAAAAGAGTATAAAGAAGTTAAGTAATCAACTCTTCTTAGGGACATTGAGAAAAGTTTCATACGAGATGCAATATCTGAGTCTTATGACTAAGGAATCTTGAAAGTTGAGAAAGGAGATTGTGGAAAGGATTTTTTCCAACCTTCTAGGAAGGCGGTAAAATTCACAGTCAGAGGCAGGAGATCTTACATCCATTCTAAAAGCAGTAAATAGTTTAAAATGGTGAGAGTACAGGATGAGACACAGATGAAGCTAGAGTGGAAAAAAAGCCTTGGGGATGAAGGGCTTCCTATGTTCACGTGAGCAGTTTGGATTTAACCCTGGGGTCATGGAAAGATGGAAGCATTTTAGTTGGAGATGCTTACATGATTAGAGCTAGACAGAATAGGGGTTTAAGAGGATGCAAGATTAGAAGTAGGTAAACTGTTAAATATGTCAAGGGTTATAATCAAGTAAATGTTGGAGCCATCATTCAAACCAGATTTATTTGGTTATAAAAGTCAGAGGATATGGATGATGGAGGCAGTTTTAGGAGAATGGTGAAGATTTGGAAGGCTGTAGTAAGGAATGGAAGATACTGATCCATGGGATATAGGGGGATTACAAGGGGAATCTAAGCCCCTGCTGAGGTTTATAAATTGGAAGTGATAACATGAACACCTGTAGACTCTTCTTTAGTTGTAGCTAGGAATAAAAGTGAAGGATAAAGAAGGGAGGTCTGATCCAAGTTTGTGGATTTTTTTAAAGTGGGCTATTGTGGAAGGAAGAGGAAAAAAAAAGTGACATGCTACACCACAGGATTTAGGTTGAATGAAGAAAGTGAAAAGGCCAGAGGGGCTTAAGGACTGAGGAAAAGGAGAGGGGTAAAAAGAGTGCCTACACCCTTTAATATCTATGGATAGGTAACTTGCCATTGTTCCTAAACTGTATACCAGAGTTGGTGATTTTGAGACAGAGTACTTCACGGTATTGAAAAAGGATGTACATGTTGAATTGCTTAAGTAGAAATAAAGGTATTGAGAATTGTGGAAATAAAGCAACTGACAGTAAGAGGTGAGGTAGAAGGTAGACTATGAGACACCTGCCAAAGACCGGAATGTCTTTGGAAGGTTTGATGGTGGTAATGTGAAAAAAGTGAAAGCTCCAGAAGATTCAGGGGAATAGGCTGGGACTCAGGACTATACAGACTGGAGAAGAGTTAAGAAAACAGATGACCAAAGGGAATTCTATTTGGGTGGCAGCCCAAGAAAACATGCTCAAGGCCCTGGTTGGTCTTGGGGGCCTTGACTTTGCTCCAGTCTGGTCAAGCTTCCAAGGAGTGGTTACTGCATTTTTACACTAACTTATTTGATAAGTTCTATGAAGTTATGAGGCACTGATTTCATTAGTCTACCAGAGAGATCCTTGAATTTATTTATTTTGTAAGTCATGTGTCTAAAATTTATCATGTAACTTTAAAATCTTTGCACATGGTATATGGATCAATTTCAAATTAACTTTTCCAAAAATTTTATAACTTAGTCATATTTTTCATTTCCTAATGAGTTAAAACTGATTCAGATTTTTTATAAATCATGGACAGTTCTATAATTTTCAGTATCTGTTTTTTAATTCACAGGCCATGATATTCTCATATAATAGGCATCCAATAATATCTTTTGATGATCAATGACTGATCTTGTCACAATAAAAAATCATATTTCTCTTTACAGTAGTAAATACCTTAGCAGTTTTTGAACAAAATAAGCATTTTGTTAAAATGCTTTGTATTTTACTGTTTATGACATCAGACAGAAAGCATTCACCAACTTCTCGTAGCATAAAGACAGTAATGCTCAAGAGAAGAGGTAAGATGGACAAATTAGAATAGCCCAGTAGAGTTCAACATGCCCATATTCTCCCAGGACTTGGTCCTATGGGAGATGAAAATATTTTCCCTTTCCCTTCTCTTAATCACTGCCTGAGGTGAGCTGTTAATACTAAAATAAGTTATCTCAGGTACGTCTCTAGAGAAAAAAGTTGGTAACAAGGGCAGTATAGGGCACTTTGATGGGATATCAAGGAAACAGATTACGGAAACACAAAAGGATATTCTTTGGTAGAAACATTAGGTTAATAATTCGAAAAATTAAGATTATGTTTCTGATTGTTTACTGGAAATCAGGAGTATTTACTCTTCAACCATAACTGATCAAGGACATAGGGCAAGTGTTTATTCTAAACTGATGTTTGTCAGAACACATTGATATAAGAGGATGACATTTTTTGTGCTGACCTTTTAAAATAATGCAGCATTGCCCTGACCATAGGACAGCTGTATTGGATCCAGCACTGTGAGTTACTGACATCAGTATTTAACAACTACCTCACTTCCTGAAAGCAGTAACGATTGGAAGAGGCTGTGATTATAGCAACCATTTGGAGAACAGTAATAAGTGGTGTCTCTAAGCTGCATATTGGCTGGTCAAAAAATAGAGACAATAGGCTTATCATGTTTCAAAGAAAGTAAATAAAGTTATGTTCTAAAAGTTGTCGGGATGCCTGGGTGGCTCAGTGGTTGAGCACCTGCCTTTGGCCCAGGGCGTGATCCTGGAGTCCCAGGATCGAGTCCCACATTGGGCTCCCTACATGGAGCCTGCTTCTGTCTCTGCCTGTGTCTCTGTGTCTCTCATGAAAAGTGGTGGTTATATCAGGAAAGGTGTGGAGAGGATTTTAGGAGCTAAAAACAGAAGAGAACAGCCAAGTACACCAATGACCCATTCTAACGGTCCCAGGGACACTGCTCTGTGGGAGAAAGGATTCTTGGACCAATTCTCAAGTCCATGAGTTGAGAAGAATGAACAGCAGTGTGAACAATGTACCAAGGACCTCTGTAATCATTGTTGTCAGTAAGGATAGCTACCACAATGTCAGTTTTAAATAAGAGATGGTGAATGTTAAAATGAGAAATAAATGAAAAGATTCATAAGAACTTTGCAAAGTCAAAGAGAAATCCTTTTTCTCTTATAACAATGTGGACTTTTCTTATTTCCTAAATTTAGCAAATGTGAAAATAGTGAGCAAATTCATATTACTGATTTAGATGTCTGAGCTTTATAACTTTGACCTTCTGATTTGATGTGAATACTTTTTGTTCATTAATAGCTTTTTTCTTTTTCCATTAAATTTAAAATAAGACCACTGCTGTGATTATTGGAGAAAAACTCAAATAATTTGTTTTCAGAAATATCTAGTTGAACTTTTGTTAACCTTTAAAGAAAAGGAGGATACCTCTTCATATACTTGTCTACAAAATCTCAGTATTTAAAAGGTCAATGTTAAAAGTATTTGAAGCCTAGATTTTCTTAATGTTTTATCCTATATATTCTCACAATATTTTATTAATATTTCTTCTTCTTCTTCTTCTTCTTCTTCTTCTTCTTCTTCTTCTTCTTCTTCTTCTTCCTCCTCCTCCTCCTCCTCCTCCTTCTTCTTCTTCCTCCTCCTCCTCTTCTTCTATGCTTTGTGTTCTTCTTGTCAATTAATCATAGCATTCTGTCATATCTGAATTTATTTCAAAGCTCTTGAAAAGTCAGTTTAGGTATTTGAAAAAACTGGATATATACATGCAAAAGATTAAATTGGAACTCCTTTCTTTAAAACAATATACAAAAATCAATTCAAAACGGTTTAAGGACTTACATGTAAAACCTGAAAAGTAAAACTAGAAGAAAATATATGGAAAATTTTTTTGATATTGGTCTTGGCAATGATTTCTTAGATTTGACACCAAAAGCATAAGCAACAAAATAAAAAACAGACAAGTGGTACTACATCAAGCTAAAAAGTTTCTGCATAGCAATGGAAACAACAGTGTGAAAAGGGAAACTACGGAATAGAAGAAAATATGTCAAACTATCTGATAAGTGGTTAATGTGCAAAATACATAAGAATTTCTTCAATGCAACAGCAAAAAGACAACCTGATTTAAAAATGGGCAAAGGAGTTGAATAGACATTTCTCTAAAGAAGATAAATGAATGGCCACTAGGTATATGAAAGAGCTCAACATCACTAATCTTAGAGAGATGCAGATCAAAACCACAATGAGATACCATCTCACAACTGTTAGGATGGCCATTACCAAACAACAAACAAACAAACAAACAAACAAAATATCACAACACAAAAGATAAGTATTGTGAGGAAGTAGAGAATCTGAAATACTTATATAAGGTTGGTAGGAATTTAGAACAGTTCAGCCACTAATGCTTAGCGGAAACAGTATAAGGTTTCCCCTCAAATTAAAAAGAAAACATATGGTTGAGCAATTCTACTTCTGGGTATATATCCTAGAGAACTGAAATCAGGATCTGAAAGAGATATCTGTACCCCATGTTTAGTGTACCATTATTCACGATAGCCAAGATATGTAAACAACTCAAATGTTCATTGACAGATGAATGGAGGAGAATGTGCTATATTCATACAAAGGAATATTATTCAGCTTTATTTATTTATTTATTTATTTATTTATTTATTATTTATTTATTTATTTATTTACTTTTTTAAAGATTTCATTTATTCGTGAGAGACACAGAGAGAGAGAGAGAGAGGCAGAGACACAGGCAGAGGGAGAAGCAGGCTCCATGCAGGGAGTCCAATGTGGGACTCGATCCCGGGACTCCAGGATCTTGCTCTGGGCCTAAGGCAGGGGCTAAACCACTGAGCCACCCAGGGATCCCTATTCAGCTTTTTTTTTTTTTTTTAATTTTTTAAAATTTATTTATGATAGTCACAGAGAGAGAGAGAGAGAGAGAGAGGCAGAGACATAAGCAGAGGGAGAAGCAGGCTCCATGCACCGGGAGCCCGACGTGGGATTTGATCCCGGGTCTCCAGGATCGCGCCCTGGGCCAAAGGCAGGCGCTAAACCGCTGCGCCACCCAGGGATCGCACCCTATTCAGCTTTATTTATTTATTTATTTATTTTTTTGTTTTGTTTTTTTTTTTTTTTTTTTGTTTTTTTTTCCTATTCAGCTTTAAAAAAGAAAGATATCCTACCCTTTGTGGCAACATGGATAAACCTAGAGTACATTATGCTAAGTGAAATAAACCAGTCACAGAAGGATAAATACAGCATGATTCTACTTACATGAGGTATCTAAAATAGTCACAGAAACACAGAATATAGAATGGTGACTGTCAGAGGCTGAGGGGAGAGGGCAATGAGGAGTCGCTGTCAATGGGTATACATTTTCTCTTATGGAAGGTGAATGAGTTTTAGAGATCCATTCTGCAACATAGTACCTATAATTGACAACATAGTGCTCCCCTTTTAAAATACTTTAAGAGGACAGTTCCCAGGTTAAATGTTTGTACTACAAATCAAATACATAAAAAACAAACAAAACCATGAAAGAACAAAGGGAAATTTATGGAGGTATTGGATATATTTAGTACTTTGACTGTGATGATGATGTGGGCATATGCATATATCCAATTTCATCAGAATGTTCACATTAAATAAGTGCAAATTTTTATGTATCAGTTGTATCTCAAACTTTTTTTTTAAAAAAAGCAATGGTTTGATACTGTAGGTTATATTGCCAAGAAAATTGTTGATTAGTTATACAGAAAGTGTGTTACATAATCGATTGAATAGTAGTGTTGGTGGAGAAGGGAATTCTCATTTCTAAGTGACTTTTACTATAAGCTTATTTTATTACATAATCGATTGAATAATAGTGTTGGTGGAGAAGGGAATTCTCATTTCTAAGTGACTTTTACTATAAGCTTATTTTATTATTTTTAAATATATTTATTTAAATAAATAAAATAAATAAATAAAATATATTTATTATTTTATTATCCTTAGCTCTATTTGTCTTTTTCCACAGAATGTGGTCACCCTTTCCTTCTGATTCCCTAGTCTTCTCATCCTTTGTCTTTTTCTGAACTGTTTAAAATTTATCAGTGAGGTCCCAGAAAAAGTGAGCAGATATATTGCTGTCTTGTGTGAGTTTGCACAAAACAAAGGGAATTCTTGTTTCTCCTTCCATATAGGTTAAATTTTAGGGTAGTCCCACCCTCTATTTACCATTTTATCATTACATATCGACTTTCATATGGGTTCTAGCCAGAGAAAATGATTTACTTTAGAAGTCATGGAATAATGTGGGCTGGGAATAAAAGGGACCCTTTCCCCTCCATTTTCTATCATGAAGGGGAGAATAGAACCACATTTTCCCTCAAAACTAATATACAATTTTAGATGTTTGTTTTGGGCAGTTGGGAAATCATATCCTTAATTGTTATTAGGCTTCAGTTTTGGTTCCTGGTCATTTAGATAACATTACCCTGGCTTTGATGATGGTTGGCCGAGGATCCAAGATGCCCTGCATCTTTCTCAGTGCAGGCACAACAAAGAGATTGCAGGTAACCACGGCTGACACAGGATTCCCTGAAAGTCAACCAAGCAGTTATTTATAGTATACATGTAAAAATCTGCCAAATAATTATGACTGTCTATACCTTCAGGCATGATAAAGAGTGAAGTGACTAACCACTAGTCTTCCTCTTCTAAATCCCAAAGGATTCCAGAATAGAGCTACAATCAACCAAATGCCACAGAGTTATGGTGTAAACACTGGGTCTACCAGAAATACAGAAACTTCTGATTCCCAGAGCTGTTCACACCATTTATTTCCACTTTCCTGAGAACTATACATTGAATGCCATTACCAATCTTGATAAATTTTAAAGCAGATTCTACTTGCTATTTTTAAGATGTTTAAAAATGCCACAGTAATACATGCTCAGTACAAAAACATTTAGAAAATGGCTAAGCATAAAGAAATGTATCCATAATCCCCCTTCTACCCAGAAATTTCTTTACATTAAAAAAAAAAAATACAGGAGCCTGGGTGGCTTAGTTGGTTAAGTGTCTGCCTTTGGCTCAGGTCATGATCCTGGGGTCCTGTTAAGGAGCCCCATGTCTGGCTCCCTGCTCAGCGGGAAGTCTCCTTCTTCCTCTCCCTCTGCCCCTCCCCACCAGTCTTGCTCTCTCTCTCTGTCTCAAATAAATAAATAAATAAATAAAATCTTAAAAACAACAACAACAAAACCTAAATGATTTAAGATGCAAAGAACTATGGACTGAATTGTGTCCCTTACAAATTCATTATGTTGAAGTCTTAGCACCCAATATGACTGTATTTGTAGATACTAGGGCCTCTAAAGAGGTAATCAAAGTTAATTGAGGTCATAGGGTGAGGTCCCAGTCCAATGAGACTAGTGTCTATATAAAAAGAGGGAGAAACACTGTGCATGTACACAGAAAAAAAAAGCCATGTGAAGACACAGTGAGAAGGTGGCCATCTGCAAGCCAGGAAGAAAGACTCAACAGAAGCCAACCTTGCTGGCATCTTAGTCTTAGACTTCCGGTCTCCAGAACTGTGTAAAAATAAATTTCTGTTGTTTAAGCCATTCAGTCTGTGATATCCTATGATGGCAGTCTGAGCAGACTTACAGAAATACGAAGGTCTCTTAAAGTTCTAAGAAAAGTTGGGGTGCCTAGGTGGCACAGCTGGTTAAGTGCCTAACTCTTCCTTTTGGCTCAGGTCATGATTTTGGGGTTATGGGACTGAGCCTCATGTCTGGCTACATGCTCAGCTTGTAGTTTGGAGTCTGCTTCAGACTCTTTCTCCCTCACCCCTTCCTTGTTCCTCCCCACCCCCCACTCTTTCTCTCTCTCAAATAAATAAGTAAACCTAGAAAAATAAAGTTATAAGAAAAGTTTAAGGAATTCAGTTGTACTTTTCAAGAAGAAATCTTGGTGTATCACGCACTTTGAAGGAAGGAAAGGTGGGCTATGAAAAAAAAATGAGCGCTCTGAGAATCACAGATTTAGTTTCTTGTGTGGTATTGTTAACTAAACAAACTGAACAACCCTGTTGTTCAGGGTAAGTTCCAATCTTTTTTTTTTTTTTTTTAAGGATTTTATTTGTTTATTCACGAGAGACACAGAAAGGGAGAGAGAGAGAGAGAGAGAGAGAGAGAGAGAGAGGCAAAGACACAGGCAGAGGGAGAAGCAGGCTCCATGCAGGGAGCCCGATGTGGGACTGGATCCCAGGACTCCAGGATCATGCCCTGGGCCAAAGGCAGGTGCTAAACGGGTGAGCCACCCAGGGATCCCCTAAACCTTTTTGTTTTTGTTTTTTTTTTTTTTTTAAATTTTTTTTTTTTAATTTTTATTTATTTATGATAGGCACACAGTGAGAGAGAGAGAGAGGCAGAGACACAGGCAGAGGGAGAAGCAGGCTCCATGCACCAGGAGCCCGACGTGGGATTCGATCCCGGGTCTCCAGGATCGCGCCCTGGGCCAAAGGCAGGCGCCAAACCGCTGCGCCACCCAGGGATCCCCCCTAAACCTTTTTGAATCTAATTTTACTCTTCCACAAAATGAAAGGTTTGGACTATATGATTCTCAATATCCCTCCTGGGTCTAAAAGTCCAATTTTATTAATACTAATACTTTAAAAAATTATTTATTTATGAGAAACACACAGAGAGAGGCAGAGACACAGGCAGAAGGAGAAGCAGGCTCCATGCAGGGAGCCCGACGTGGGACTCGATCCTGGGTCTCCAGGATCATGCCCTGGGTCAAAGGTGGCGCTAAACCGCTGAGCCACCAGGGCTGCCCAATAGTAATACTTTTATACAGTGCTATTGAGCATGTATGTATACACTGGGGGTGGGGGATGAACCAGTAAGTTTTTAGGTTCCCTTGGCTTTGCTATGTGCTGCCATTTGCATCATCAATGCAAAAGGCAGTAGCTAGTTTAGCTTATTATTAGCTAAAACCATACCTTTATAATTTTCTTCTACAAAAGTAGTTCAGAATAGATTTTCTTAAGTTGTAAAAAGTGATGAGTAATACTAATGATTTCAATAGAAAAATAAGTTGTCCAACAGCACAGCAGACTCTTAATGAGAATTAACTGCTTTTCACTTGTCTCAAAATACATAGATGACAATTTTTCTGGAAAAGCAAAAAAAAAAAAAAAAGCAGCTATTGTTCAGCAATGATTATACTATTCCTGCAATGCTACTGCATTATAAAATTACTCTATTAAAAATGGATTGCAAACAATTGCAAATAGTGGTTATTTTGTGTGGGGGGGAAGGGAATATGGATGACATTTCCTAATGTTTACCTGTATTTTCTGTTTTTAGAGAAAACGTGTTATTTTAGTAATTTTAAAAGTTAAAAAAATTGCAAGTAGGTACATAGATCTTTTAAACTGCTTTAAAAGTTATCAAGATTAGCAATAGCTTTAAATATATGCCCTTCAGGAAAGCAGAAATACAATCATGAATTTTAAAATCCTTCTAAAAGGAAACGACTTTACTGGTTCCACAATCTGAACATCTGGGGTGTTGCTGCCCTCTTTTGGTTCATTCAGGCTGGGGAGAGAAAATTTCAAGTGAAAAGGAGCAATTTGAAAATAGTTATTTATGGGCTCCCACTATAACATTCTTTGTCTATAGGTCAAGTTATACCTTCTGAAGACAAAGCAGTCTTTTCTAGGCAAATGAAGCCAGGAAGAGGATCACATTTTTTTTTTTTCAGAGTATATAAGTGTGTGTGTGTATATATATATATATATATATATACACACACACACACACACACACACACACAAGACCCTAAAAAAGGCCCTAAGGAGTTCTATACTAAAGATATTTTGAGGACTACTTTACTAACATGTCTTCTCTCTTAAAATTTCCTACAGGACTGAAATCTAATCTCTTTTATGCTTATAGATAGGAACTTTAAAAATGCTTTTGAAAAATTTCTGCCTGTCTTCCTTTCCTTACACTCTATTTTGAGATTTATTTAATATAAAAAGCAGATAAATATCCTAAAGCCACCCAATTTATGGATCTGAAAGGAATAAGCAGGTTATTTTCTGAAGGAATCTGTGCCAAGAAATAGAGTATGGGACACTGCTAAAGATAGAGGATAATTTTAAAAGCTAAAAAAAGAGCAAGTAGATACACAAAATTTTTAAACTGTTTTAAAATTTATCAAGATTGGTAATGACTTTAAAAGTATGGCTTTAACTGCAAGCCAAAAATCAATTTTAAAAAATTGAAATTGAAAGTCTTTATAAATGGAACCACTTTGCTTTTTCTACAATCTGAACATATGGGTTTCTGCTCACATGGGAACAAGGGTAGGGACAGTGATGTGGTCAGACTGATGATGCTGGGATTTGACTGAGAAGCACCAGCACTAGTAGTCCCTCCATCTGTGTTGCTTCCTACCCCCTGATCTCAGTTCAAATTTGACAAGACCAAAGGCAGCTTTGTATTTTTTTGTTCTAGCATTTTCTTGCGTGGTTTATTTAAGGCCCTTTGGACCTTTGAACACAATACTTCTAGTATGGGAGATGATTAGACTGCTAACTTGGACCAATTTTCTATAAGGAAATGTAGGTACCCCAGAAAGATCTAGTGACAGCTAACACTCAATTATTATCTTAGCATTTGGAATATGCTTTGAAAGATACTATCTAATTTGACATTTATACCAATCCTACAAAGCAGATTTTAGCCTCATTTTACAGATGAAGAAATGGCTTCAAAGAAGTTAAATGAATTGTCCAAGGTCATTTGGTAAGTAAAGTTGGGTCTTGAGCCCACATCTTTCATATTCCAAGTCAAGAGCTTTGATAGGGATTCAAAAAAATTTTGATCACATTTTTCCAGAAAAAGCAGAAGAAACAATTTCAATTATTCTTACCTGGTAGTGCAAAGATTATTTTTCTTACACCGTCAATATCCAAAGTTGCAAATGTTGTTGGCAGGCTAGAGAACAAAAAAGGGTATTTGTTAGTGATTGCTAAGTCATATGAGTAGATTAAGTACTCCAGTTTTCTTGCTATGTGGCTCTTCACATAGAATATTTATCATATACAAATATTTTTTTGTTGATTCTTTTAAGCCTTTATACCATGAAGTGTTTCAAGAACATTTAAATTAATTGGTTTTTAATATTTTCTGTTTTCAAGTAACCAAACTTCCTGGTTAGCAGCTTACTTTCCCCCCCTTCTTGCTAGCACCAGAGAAGTATACCTCAAATCTTGGAGTTTCTCCACCTCTGTATTATTTTTGCTGGAGATTTACAACAATCATTCTTACTATCAGAAGACTATCTGGTAATACATGTCTATCAGATAAATGCCTGTTGTTTAAGATGAGTATTCCTCAACTCTTTAAAACTATACTCAGCAACAAACATAAAAACTGGCCTCGTATGAAGGCAATTTTTTTGAAATGTCAAAATAAATAAAATACCATGACTAGAACAAAATTAAAGCAACAGTAATTAAAAATATTTTCAGGGATCCCTGGGTGGTGCAGCGGCTTGGTGCCTGCCTTTGGCCCAGGGCGCGATCCTGGAGACCCAGGATCGAATCCCACGTTGGGCTCCCGGT
Organism: Vulpes lagopus; assembly: GCF_018345385.1. Classification (NCBI taxonomy): domain Eukaryota; kingdom Metazoa; phylum Chordata; class Mammalia; order Carnivora; family Canidae; genus Vulpes; species Vulpes lagopus. The sequence continues at coordinate 32,271,147 of NC_054829.1, forward strand.
ACATGGAGCCTGCTTCTCCCTCTGCCTGTGTCTCTGCCTCTCTCTCTCTCTCTCTGTAACTATCATTTTATATATATATACATATATATATATGTATATATATATACATATACATATATATATATTCAAATAATACTTCCTCAAGAGTCTAACATGAATCCTTACCATGGGGGAGGGGTGTAGGAAGGGCTGACTGAGTGGCATGGAGTCGGCAGGCTGTCAAGAATAGTGATTTTTTTCTGATTGACTTCATTTTATATGAACTTCCAGCTAAAAACTTCATCATGTTAATGAAACTTGAGCATTACAGAATCTTTAGGGAATGCTAAAATTTCCACGTAGTTGAAAAATTTTCAAGTACCTATATTGTTTTTATTTTATTATTTTTGCAGCTTGGTCTTTCAAAAATGGACTACTCATTACCTTTTGCAATAGTATGATGAATGTTAACATTTTTTTGATGATTCAAAACCATCACTAAGTGTTTTCTTTTTTGGGGGAGGGCAGGGGAGGGATAAAGGGAGAGGGAGAGAGAGACTCTTAAGTAGGCTCTACACCTAGCACATAAGCCTGAAGTGGGGTGTGATCTCATAACCCTGAGATCATGACCTGAGCCAAAATCAAGAGTCGGATACTTATGTGACTGAGCCACCCAGGCACCCCCAACATTATTAACTTATTCTACTCTGCCATACTACAATGATGTTGGGTCACAGGGTATATTATGTATTGTTTTAATCCATAACTCCATACCACACACTGCAGTTCCTGTTTCTTCCCCCACCCCTAGTTTTTTTTTCTGTGTCTCCTCTTAATCGTAGGCCCCACCATCTGGCTAAAAAGAAATTAAATTTTTTACCCTATCATCAACCAGTTGGCTTTACAGGGCACCTGGGTGGCTCAGTCAGTTAAGCAGCTGACTCTTGATTTCAGCTCAGGTCATAATCTCTAGGTTGTGAGGTTGAGCCCCTTATTGGGCTATGTGCTGGCCATGGAGCCTGCTTAAGATTCTCTCCTTCTCCCTCTGTCCCTCCACTGCCCTCTCTCTCTCTCTTCCTGTCTGCCCCTTCCCCTACTCCCTCTCGTAAAAAATATAAAAAAGCTGGCTTTAGGTTTGGGAACTACAGAGTAATAGCAATAGTTATATTGTCAGAATGATAATAATAGAAGTTACTATTTTTAAAGAAACATCTATGCATTATATCCATTATTTCATTTAACTCTCACAACAACCCCATAAAGTGACAATTATCATCTTATTTTATAGATGAAGAAACTGAGGCTCAGATTAAGAGATTTCATCCAAATCTCTTAGCTACTAAGTGGGGAAACAAAGATTTGAACCAAGATTTCTCTAACTTCATGACTCATAATTTGATAAGGCTCTTTGTGGGTCTGCTGTGAAGTGTTGTATCTCTACTTTGTAACATCTATTTTTGGCTACTCTAAGGCTCTTTTTGCTTACTTCTTGACTCTGATGTATTTTAGAAAAACTAGATTAGATTATCATATCAATTTATGAGTTGGTCATTTGGCAATGACTGTTACTACGTGATGAAAATCATTTCCAAGATACACTCTCGATGACATCTATGTTCACTGTAGATGACCCATAAAAATTGTGATTGGTAGTAGTCTTGACTATCAAACTCCAAATGTCTTTTTTTTTTAGTATCTCTGTTTAAAATAAAAGAGGTTAATTATGTTCTTAATGCACTGTATGTGGGAAGAGCAAAGCTAAATTGTTCTTGAGCTTTTTATACTTTTTTTTGTTCTACTATTAAGGAGCAATTACTTTAAATTCTTCTTATCTTTAGACACGTATAAATTCTGGCCAAGTAAAGGAAGCCCATTTAAACTTCTAAACCGTTTTACTAAAGCAAACTAACACACATAATAAGAATGAGGAGGGAATGCGTAATACTTTCCTTCTACTATATTTAAAGCCAATTTTTAAATAATCTTTTGCCTCTTGCAGATAGGTTCTGTGATTTCTCTAAAGGTACTCATTTAAAAAAGACTCCATCACAACAACACATTTTATCATGCATTATTATCATGAATGTCTTATTGCTAGACTATGAAGCTTTTGTTTAAGTTCTGGAAAGCCATTTCCTTGGATCAACACTTATTGTTCAGTTCTCCTCTTGGGATTAGAATGTAATAGCATTTATACAATGACTGAGGTCACACAGTGTTATGACTTTAAGGGAGGAGAATGAACATTAGGAACTGATGAGAGTCTTAAGAAGAGGTAAAAAATAAACTGAAAATAAAAATAGACCAAAATTATATATCACAGGTGCTGAGTAATTTAAATAATAGATATTATAAATAATTCTCCTCTAATTCTGTCTTTCCCTCTGCTCCTCCTGCCCCTCTCTAAAATAAATAAATTAATCTTTAAAAAAAAACCCACACAATTATTCTCCTCTAGAGATGAGGGCAACTAGTATTGGCTTCTTTTTCACTGCAAAAAGAATAGTTGATTGAATTTTTGAGGTTAGTGAGAAGCACACTGACATGCTTTTGGGATGTCCTCTGTATTCTAATCAAATTAGGACTGCCCATAGGGACAGAAAAAAAGCCTGTGCACTCATAGCATAATAACATTTGCTTAAAACAAAATACTCTTTTTTTAGAAAAAGATTTATTTGAGAGAGAGAGAGAGAAAGAGAGAGAGAGAGAGAAAAAGAGAGCAGTAGTAGGGGCAGAGAGAGAATTTCAAGCAGACTCCCCACTGAGTGTGGGGCCTAATGTGGGGCTTGATCCCAAGACCCTGTGATCACTACCTGAGCTAAAATAGTCAAATGCTTAACTGTCTGAGCTACCCAGGTGCTTTATGACAAAATATTTCTTAATGAGAATGATCCAAATCCAACAGTTTCAATAATAAAAGGACTTGGAAGCAGTAGCAATATTGGGGCGACTACAGAAATATAATGTAAAGAATTCTAAATTCCTTTATTTAAAAAAAGATTTTATTTATTTACTTATTCATGAGAGACACACACACACACACACACACACACACACAGAGAGAGAGAGAGAGAGAGAGGCAGAGACAAAGGCAGAGGGAGAAGCAGGCTTCATGCAGAGAGCCTGATGTAGGACTCGATCCTGGGACTCCAGGATCATGCCCTGGGCCGAAGGCAGGCACTAAACTGCTGAGCCACACAGGGACCCCAAGAATTCTAAATTCTAAGAGTGCCTGGGTGGTTCAGTCATTTAAGTATCCAAGTCTTGATTTGGCTCAGGTCATGATCCCAGGGTGCTGGGATTGAACCTGACTCGGGCTCTTGCTCAGTGGGTACTTTGCTTCTCCTTCTCCCTCTGCCCATTTCCCTGCTTGTGCTCTCTCTCTCTCTCAATTAATTAATTAATTAATTAATTAATATTTTAAGTGATTATTTAATTAAAAATAAGAATTCTAAATTCTATCAAATTGTGGAGAAGACTAGGGTTAATCTTAACTTCATATTTAAATGGCAAAATCATGGCAGTGAAGCCTGATCTTTGCCTTAGACCTGATGAGAGGTACCCAATAAATCTGGGAGATTAGGAAGACTGGCTTGACATTTAAAAAAGGTTTCTGGAATTTACTGATGGTTCCCATAGCTCATTCATAACAACTGGTTAAGTCCCATCTCTACTCTCTCTCAGGGTTCACGTGAGCACTCATCAGAGTATAGTTCTGAACTAAGGCATTATTTACTAAATTGTCCCTGATGGCATGGAGGTGTGTCAGAATTAGAATGCTCGGGATCCCTGGGTGGCGCAGCGGTTTGGCGCCTGCCTTTGGCCCGGGGCGCGATCCTGGAGACCCGGGATCGAATCCCATGTCGGGCTCCCGGTGCATGGAGCCTGCTTCTCCCTCTGCCTATGTCTCTGCTTCTCTCTCTCTCACTGTGTGCCTATCATAAATAAATAAAATTAAAAAAAAAAAAAAGAATTAGAATGCTCACCTACACAGTAAGTCCTTTGAGTAGTGAATGAAAGGTTTATATAGTACCAGGGGTTTGAACAGGCAAACTATCAGTTAAAGACATGGCTACACATATTTCAACACCAATGTTTGGCATGCTTTGAGCATTTACAACTGATTATAGAAGCTCCATCAGCCTTTGAAAGAGATATGCCAGATCTCAGAATGTAGTTATTTTTCTTTTTCTTGGGACATAATAAGAAATATTATGAAACACTACTTATGAAGTATTTTTGAAAAGGAAAAAATAATTGAATCTGAATGTAATCAAGCTTTTATTTTTTATTTTTTAAAAATTTTTATTTATTTATGATAGTCACAGAGAGAGAGAGAGAGAGAGAGAGAGAGGCAGAGACATAGGCAGAGGGAGAAGCAGGATCCATGCACCGGGAGCCCGACATGGGATTTGATCCCGGGTCTCCAGGATCGCGCCCTGGGCCAAAGGCAGGTGCTAAACCTCTGCGCCACCCAGGGATCCCTGTAATCAAGCTTTTAGATCTAACTTCCAGTCTGTAGAATATACTGGAAAAGAGAGGAACAAGTTAACCACCAACATAAAGAAGCAATCAGCTAAATCTATTCATTAGAACAAATGATTCAGTGTCTTCAGCAGGTCAATGGCATGATAAAAAAAAAGGAGGCATTATTATTAAATAATAATGTTATTATTTAATAAAGATTTTAAAACAAATACAGTTAGTAGGCCTGACTTGAATTATAATTTAAATAAAACATGTAAGAATGTATTCTTTCTCTTGATATTTGGGAGAATTTTAAATATGATCAGGGTATCAGATGATATTAAGATATTCTTATTTGTTAGGTGAGAAATACCATTGTGATTACACAAGAGAATGCTGCTGTTATTTTAGTATTATTTGAGATGTATATAAAAATGACATTGTAGAATTTGCTTTGAAACAATCCAAAACCAAAAAAACCAATCAACCCCCCATCTCTTAAAAAAGATGAAGGAGGGGATTGATAAAACAGTTATGGAAAAATGGTGATAGTTCCTGAAGTCAGGTGATAGGTACAGGAAGGTTTCACTGTACACCCTACTTTTGTGCATTTTGAGAATTTTGATACTAAAATGTTTTTAAAAGGAGAGAAAGAAGCAGTATACAAAGAGAAAAAAGAGAAAGAAGGAACCAGACATGGAACTAAAGAAAGAAAAGGTCTGGAAAGTTGCTTTGCTTTGTTTATAACAAAGCCAGAGATTCATAAGGAAGATGAATTCCCATTTCAGATAGGAGGTACATTTGTGCAAGGAATTCTATTATTATAATATTTCTTTTATTAGAGTAAATAATTCATACCAGAAAATGTAAAAAGAAAGCATTTAAAACTTGTTAGTCAAAGTAAGCCAAACCAACCCCATATATAAAATAATAAGGTTATTTTCATACCCTGGTTTCATAAAAACCCTGCCAAAATGGATCTGAGCATGAAGATCAATGTCCAGCACCTGCTTGAGATAGTCCTGCAAATATGAAAAACAATCACTTTATTTTCAAACATTCTAATGTTAGACTTTCAAAACTTTATATGAAAATAAAATTAATTTGTAAGATTGAAATGAAAAGAAACATTTTAGTGAAGTTGATTTACTTAAGACAAATTCCTCCATTTCTTCATTCTGGTCATTCACTTATTCTTTAATAAATATTTATTGAGTACCTAATATATGTTGAACACTAATCTTTGTACAGGAGGATATAGGCTTGAACAAAACACATAATGTCCCTTTTTTCATAAAAGATACATTCTAATAGAAGTAGTTAAATAATAAACCAAATCATATAAATAATTACTTGATGGTTATTGTTTCCCTTTTAATACAGAATTTTGTGTTTGAGAAAGGATGTTAACAAACAAGAAGCTTAAGAAGTTGGACTAGGTCAGGAAAGCCACATGTATGTGTACTACGTTATTCTCCTTAATTGACTCAAAATAATGTACCATTCTCAGAGAAAAGACTTGGACATTTTCCCATTGCCAAATCTAAATAAGTAAACTAAAATAAAAAATAGGGAGGGAGTTCTAAAACAGATAGTCAAGAGACTTTAATTGTTCCAATTTTATATGCTGCCAAGAAAAACAACCAACCTAAAGTTATAACCAATCCACAGTGATTTGACAAAACTTGACTTTTGGAAAAGAAAGACAACATTGTCATGCAGTTGGTTTTGTAGACATAAAGAAAAAAAAACTAGTCCTAAAAATTTCTTAACTCCTAGGTCTATTGTTGAGTTTCTTGTTTTAATCTAAGAGTAAGTCTAGTAACCCACTAAAATTTCAAATATTTTACAAGCATAGGATACTTTATTTTAAACATCTGTTCCCTTCTATTTCTACAGCCTCAATGAACATCATCTCATCTGGATTACTGAAATAGGTCTCTGCCAATAGTCCCGCCCTCCTCGAATTCATTCCGCCCATAGTAGTAAGAAACATCTCTTGAAAAACAAATCTGATCAAGTCACATATAATACTTCAAAACTTCCCGTTTTCCAGGAAAAAGCCTCATCTTTTTAAGATCGTATCTATGATTCTTGTATTTTCTAACCCCCTTTTAACCAATCATTACTCTCATCCGGCAATTCTCTTCCCATCCAACCCCATTCCTCTTTTTCAATTTCAATCTCTCTCTCTTTATCCATTCTCATCCCTCTTTCTCTTTTCCTCTCTCCATTCCAGCAAGATTATATCACTTAGTTTCTAAGACTTCCTTGCCCCCAGTCTCTGAAAATGTTCTTCCTTCTGTCTGGAATACTCTTTCTTTCTACCTTCTCTCCACCCCTTATTTCAATCTCAGTCATTTCCTCAGCCTCCCCTTAATTCCCAAGGCTGGATGATAGATTTCTTATCTTTATTTGAGGCTATATTATTACATGCAAATTTAGAGTTGCTGTATTTTTCTGATGAACCAATCCATTGAAATATATGAAATGTCCCTCCTAATATCTTGTAATCCTTTTTTACCTTAATTTTCTCTGATGCAATACAGCCACACTAGCTGGCTTTCATCTTAACTTTTTTTCTACTCTTTTATTTTCAATTTGTTGTGTCTTTCTATATAAAGTGGGTCTTTTATTACCATGATACAATTTATAATTTTTTTACAATCCAGAATGACAATTGTTAATTGGAGGCCTTAGTCCATTTACATTTATATAAATTCTGCCATATTTGGGTTTAAAGCTATCACCCTACTATTTGTTTTCTATTGTTTTTTTTTTTTTTTTTTTTAGAAATATTTGGGAGGCATTACCATGTTCTACAACTTTACTTGTGTTTTTTTTTTAATTTTTATTTATTTATGATAGTCACAGAGAGAGTCACAGAGTCACAGAGAGTGAGAGAAAGAGGCAGAGACACAGGCAGAGGGAGAAGCAGGCTCCATGCACCGGGAGCCCGACGTGGGATTCGATCCCGGGTCTCCAGGATCGCGCCCTGGGCCAAAGGCAGGCACCAAACCGCTGCGCCACCCAGGGATCCCTGTTTTCTATTGTTACTTCTGTTTTTATTTCATTTTTTCTTCTTTTGTGCTTTCTTTTGAATTCATCACTTTTTTGTTATTTTAATTTCTTTCCCTTCTATTAGCTTGTTAGTTATGCATTCTTTTATTATTTTAGTGGTTATTTCAAAGGTTAAAATATGCATTCTTGACTTACTATGGTTCACTATAATTTGATATTTTTATTACTTCCCTGGCAATGCATGAACCTTGAAACATGTTAACTCCATTTATTCCTCTCTGCTTTTTGTGCTATAAAGTACCAAATATTCTATATACATTTTAAGTATGTGTGTGTATATACGTATTCAACTATTATATGTATTTCTTTATATACTATACAATGTATACTGTATAATTTAATATACAATGTTTATATATAAACATTTTAACTTCATATAAGACACTATTATTTTATACAATCAACATTCATTTACATTTAACCACATATTAACTTTCTTTTGCTCCTTAGTCCTTTCTGCATTTCCGTACCTCCACAATCTTTCTGACTATAAAATTCCCTTTAGTACACAACTGTGCTTTGTTTTTATTTGGCTGAAAATGTCTTTATTTTATCTTCATTTCTGAAGGAATTTTTTGCTGTATATACAGTTTTACACCAGCTGTTTTCTTTCAACACTTTACAAATGCTATTCCATTGTTTTCTGACTTCCATCATTTCTGTTTAGATCATTTGTTAGTTTTACTTGTTGGTCCTTTGAAGGTAATGTATCCTTCTGGCAAGACTTTCTCTTTGTCCTTGGTTTTCTAGTAGTTTTGCTATGGTTACCTAGGTATGAGCTTTTTGTTTTTTGTATTTATCCTGCTTGACATTAACAGACCTCCTTGAATTTCTGGCTTGATGTCTTTCATTGGTTTTGGAAAACTCTACCAATATCTCTTAAATATTGCTTCTGGTCACACTCTTTCCTTTTTTCTGGACTCCAATTACATGCATGTTAGACCTTTTACCATATCCCATATGTCTTTTATGTTCTTTTCCATATTTTCCATCCCTTTTCTAAAATTTTGAATATAATGAATAGACTCTAGCTTTCCAGTGAAATTCTTCATTTTGTCCTTTATTTTTTCTTAAAAATATTAATTATTGTTTTAAAAATTTCACATGAGACAAAATAAACATCAGTATCACTTTTAGAGTTGTTTCATTTTGTTTCTCTTTCTTAATTTTAGTGATTTTTGTCCTATCTTTGGCATGTCTGGTGACTTTAAAACCTGAAGCCCAAACATTAAATGTGAAAAAAATTAAAGAGGTTCTAGATGATGATATATTTCTCCAGAAAGGATTTAATTTCCATTGGCAATTACCTAAAGTAAATAAAAGATTGCCTGACCTAATCAGAGATTGACATAATTTGATGCTCAATTTCAGTCTTTGTGAAGGCTGGTATATTTCCAGTTTGTCTTTATTCCTTGAGCACTTCAAGGGTTTAAACCAAGAGCCTGAGATATTTGCCAGGCATCTTTCTCCACTGCAGGCTCCAAACTCCAAAGACTGCTAAAAATTGTTTATTTTCTTAGCCTCGTAGCTACTCTACTATGGTTGGCTTTTTGGTCTCTTGAATCATTACACCTCCTCCCATTCCCTTGGCTTAGGAATTAACAAATGTGTTGAGGAAAAATACGGTGAAGAATTCTAGTGTTACTTCTCTGTGGTTCATTTTTCTCTGAGATCTTGGGTGCCTTGAATCCTGGTTGTCTAGGTTTTTCTCTTCAGACACCTGCTTTTTCTTTTTTCTTCCTTAAAATATTTTTTAAAAATTTATATAGCTTTTTTTTTTTTTAAGATTTTATTTATTTATTCATGAGAGACACGGGGGGCGGGGGCAGAAACACAGGCAGAGGGAGACGCAGGTTCCATGCAGGGAGCCCAACATGGGACTCGATCCCAGGACTCCAGGATCATGCCCTGGGCCAAAGGCAGGCACCAAAGCACTGAGCCACCCAGGGAGCCCTTATATCGCTTTTATAGTTGTTCTTGGTGGAAGGGTTGGTCCAAATAAGCTACTATATCATAGTAGAAGCAGAACTCTCCAGACCTTATGTGCCCTTATAATACTATGTCCTTCTGATATCACACACCTAGGCTATACTGCAATTCCCTGATAACTGCTATGTTTTCATTACTGAACTACACAAACCTTGTGTGTGTGTGTGTGTGTGTGTGTGTGTGTGTATGACAAATCCCTAGTGAATAGCACATGCCATTCATTCATTTCTTAGTTCAACAAATATTTTTGAACCTATTATATATCACAAATTCCATATGTGCTACAGATATTTTAATGGTGAGCAAGAATAGACATGGTCCCTGATACAAAGATGTTCTGTTGAATTTTATCAATGAAGACAGCCTAAAAGTAAGTAAACCAACAAATAAAATAATTATAAAGTGTGTTATATGCTATGAAGGAAATAAGCAGGTGCTAGAATAGAGAATAATGGGTGGGGTGGAGAATAAGGAAAGGTCATTTTAAAAGAGGTGGTGAAAAAAAAAATAAAATAAAAGAGGTGGTGAGGGTGAGAAGAATTCAGGCATATGATGTGTGAGGAGATGAGAATTCCAGGCAGAGGGATGTACATACTGAAGCTTCTAAAGCAGTAAAGAATGCATGAAAAAAATGAAAGGTAGTGAATGAGTGGAAAAGGCATAACATGAGGTTGGAGAGAAAGGCAGAGGCCACACTTGCTGGGCCTTAAAGGTTATGACACAGAGTTTGGAAAGCAGATATGTTCATTACATTTGCTAAATGAATGAAAGTATTTTATTTTTCTTGAAAAAAAAAGCCCTCTCTGTTGTTAAAAATGTCCACTTTTATTCTTTTTGAACATTAATGCTCATGTTTTTTTGTGACAGGTGGAAAGCTTGTACCAGACACAGCCATGAAGGCTGAGAATTACCACTGTTCTTGTTTTTGTTTACCTATAGAGGCAGAAAGATCTCTGTCTGATATTCTGAAAGCTAGAGTCAGATAGAAAGAAGAAAAATCAATGGGTGAAGAAACAAGAGTTCTTCCTCAACTCAGGTAAGAACAAACAACATTAGACAAATTGTGAAAGACTTTAAAGTTCTTAACAAAGATTACTGGATGTCCAGTGTAGCACAACCTTCTGGTTTATTTGTGTGTTTCATCATCTTTGAGCTATTTTACAAAAATTGAGGTATATAAATGGAATATTATTCAGCTATTAAAAAGAATGAAATCTTGCCATTTGTTACAACATGGATGGAGCTAGAGTGTATATGATAAATAAAATAAGTACATCAGAAAAAGACAAATACCATATGATTTTACTTATTTTGGAATTTGAGGAATAAAACAAACAAAGGGAAAAAGAGAGAGAGACATCAAGAAACAGACTCTTGGCTCTAGAGAACAAACTGATGGTTACCAGAGGGGAGGTGAGTGGGAGGATGAGTGAAACAGGAGATGGGGGTTAAGGAGTATGCTTGTGGTAATGAGTACTGAGTGATGTATGGAAGTGTTGAATCATTATACTATACATCTAAAACTAATATAATCCTGTACATTAACTAACTGGAATTAAACTAAAAACTTAAAAAAAATAAGCTGTAGAAAACTGATGGTAAGTAAGATTAGTATTCAAAGAAATGCAAATTAATTCTGTCTGTGGAGATATAATTGATTATTTGCCTGTGGATTTAAGGCAGTTTTGCATCTATTAGCAAATTTACCTCAGTATTCCTGATTATCTGTGTGTGTTCTTTTGAGTTCTTCTTTGAACCAGTTATAACATCTTATTGGTTACTTCATTAACTAATGAATTAAATAAAATCTCTGACATGTGTTTATTTTACATGTATATGAAATTCATGATTTTATCTATAAAAAATTATACGTTCCTAGTTCTGGACGCTCCACTGAGATGCCCCATTGATCTATCTTATGGAGCCACGTAAACGTGATTGCTAGAAAAGTGCACTTTATAGGTAGCTTACACCTGGGCAGACTTCTTTTAGGTTCTTGGAGTGAATACCAGCAGCAATAAAATGGGAACTCTGCTAACTTTTGGTTTCTGTAATTTTGTTCCCTTTATTGATTTTGATTCTATTTTTCTTCTGTGCATGGCCAGTGAGATATTCCCCATTGTGGCAGCCATTGTTGGGAATTTGGTTTTAAAGTCTGATGATTTCTATAAGTGGATGATTGCAGTCTATTCTCAGGTAAGAGAAGACAGAGAACATGGCTTATTAATCTTTCTCGTTTATTTGTCTTACTGTCATTTTGAGCCTAAACCAATCAAGAACTTTGTGACCTCTAGGAAGGAAAACAGCTCTTTATTTGTAGACTGGTAAGTTATTTTTGTTTCTGTGTTTATTTGTGACCTGTGGTTGACGTATCTATGTGTCTGTGATCCAGAAAGACATTTATCTCATTTCGTGAGTGTGAAATGTTTTCCTACTTCTGGAAGGTATTCATAAATCATATGCCTATGAGACCACCAAGCAGAATGGACCTTCCTCAGGGTGTACTTTGGATTCAGGGTGCCTCCATCCTATCATAATCCTCCTACTCAAACCCTCTTCATCTGAGTCTGAATGTGATGGAGGTGTTGGCAGAGGGCAATCCAAAAACCCCTAAGCCCAGACTCTCCAGTTTCAGATCTGGAGAGAAGAGCCCCCATTTTAGGGCCACAATAAAGTTTGCTTTGCCAGGGGGAAGAAGAAAAACACATCAAAATAATTGTCTTTTAAATTAAAGGTGCTCTGTTCTTATAGACTTAAATAAGTGCTTATATAAAAATAATCTTCTTAAAAGATTATATAAATGGATTATATAAGAAGAATCTTCCTAAAATTACCAGATAATAAGGAAATTTAACTTATATTTTCAATGAGCTACATTAAAAGGTATTCTTATAATTTTAAGAATCAAAGATTACAAAGTTAAGGTAAATCTTTGGCAAATTACACTAGCTTTAGTTATTAAGAAAGCCCAGCATGTTCTTTTTATTTATCAGTGTGAAGTATAATTAGGCAAATACTTTTTATTTTGTTGGGTTTTGTTTTTCCTACACTTATATAGGCATATTCATTAAATAAGCTTGTGCTTTTCCTATACAATATTTTAAGAATGTAGGGATGCCTGGGTGGCTCAGCGGTTGAGCGTCTGCCTTTGGCCTAGGGCGTGAACCTGGAGACCCGTGATCGAGTCCTGCGTCGGGCTCCCTGCATGGAACCTGCTTCTCCCTCTGCCTGTGTCTCTGCCTCTCTCTCTCTGTCCTTTATGAATGAATAAGTAAAAAAAAATCTTAAAAAAATATTTTAAGAATGTTAAAAATGTAAAATTGGGTACAATATAATTGAATCATTTCTGACAAACTTTAAATTTCAATCGTAATTATGTTTGTGGTATGCCAGCTTGAAAATAGTTTTCAGGATCTTTAAGTAACAAAATCTTATTGAACTGATATTTAATTAATGAATAATTATCAGACACCTAGATGATTTCTATGTAAGAGTACTGGGTCATTGATAACTAAGCATAATTTTAAGTTAATATATAGATCTTTCTTCACTTATGATGGAGTTACCTCCTGAACCCATTGTGAACTGAAAATATCCTAAGTTGAAAATGTGTGACCTAACTCACCCAACATCATAGGTTAGCCTAGCCTACCTTAGTCATGTTCAAAACATTTACATTACAAAACACTTCTGCAAAGCCTATTTTATAACAAAGTGCTGAATATATGATGTAATTTATTGAATACTATACTGAAAGTGAATAACAGGTATGGGTATAGAAGGTTGTAAGTTTATCAGCTGTTTACCCTTGTGATTGTAGCTGACGGGGAGCTGCAGCTTACTGTAGCTGCTCCAAATCATGAGAGAGTGTTGCCCTACATATTGCTAGCCTGGGAAAATATAAAAATTCAAAATCTGAAGTATGGTTTCTACCAATGCATATCACTTTTGCACCACTGTAAAGTTGAAAATTCATTAAGTTGAACCATTTTAAATTGAGGACCATCCATACTTTTGTTCTAAAGTTAATATACTTCTTATTTTTATATGCTAGACAGAGGCTATATCTTTTAGGTCATGTTAATTAATATGTTTGTTCCTCTTTACTATATTAAGAAAGTACAAAAGGGATGTATGTGGCTGTACAAATTTATATTCATGTGTTTGTGAACTTTGGTAATCTGCTCAAATGCTTACATATAATTTTTCAATTATCTATAGTTTTCACCATGAAATAAAAATTAGTTATTTTCTCAAACATTATAATGAAATATGGGTGTTACAATTACGCTAGGAATAATAATGACAGAGAAGTGTAACTTTGTTCTTTTTTTCAAGGAAAAGGAGTATTTTTGTTTTTAAGTCTAACCCTCAAAATATTTGGTCTTTACGTGCTCTTAAAATAAAATTTATATGGATCCCCAGGGCTTTTGTTTATTTGGGTTATGTCTAATAGATATTTACTGTATTACAAACTAAAAACTAAAAAATGTTTGTTTCATTTGGAAATAGCAATGACAAGGCAATTTTATGTTAATATAAGTAACTATTTTTTATACATTGTTTTTATAATTTTGAAAATTTCTTTAATGTTTGGCTTAACAGAGGTCAGTTGGATCCTCTTATTTGTTTCTGCATTGAGTCTGATGAGATATCATACAATATGTATCCACTAGAAAAAATCATGGTATGTTCATGAAAGGAGGAGAATAAAAAAAAATGTCAAATAAAGTCTTTGTTCTATTATGAAAGTAGTTTTGACATTGTAGACCTTCTTACAGGGTCTTAGGGGCCCTTGTGGTCTGGGGCCCACTCTTTGTGCTAAAGTAAAGTGGCAGTTTGTTTCAAAATATAAAATAACAAGGATGCCTGGGTGGTTCAGGGTTGGGCATCTGCCTTTGGCCCAGGGGGTGATCCTGGAGTCCTGGGATCAAGTTTCGCATCAGGCTTCCCGCATGGAGCCTGCTTCTCCCTCTTCCTGTGTCTCTGCCTCTCTGTGTGTCTCTCATTAATAAATAAATAAAATATTTTTAAAAACCCCAAAAAACCCCCCAAAAAACCCAAAATATAAAATAACATAATAAAGAACAAAACTTTGAAAGAGATTTTCATTTGCCTTGGTTTATAATATCTGTGTCTAAAAGTAAGCTGATGACGAATACTCACCATTTGCTTCAATGTGAATAGAACTGGAGGGTATTATGCTGAGTGAAGTAAGTCAATCAGAGGACAAACATTATATGGTTTCATTCATATGGGGAATATAAAAAATAGTGAAAAGGATTATAGGAGAAAGGAGAGAAAATGAGTGGGAAATACCAGAGAGGGTGACAGAACATGAGAGACTCCTAACTCTGGGAAATGAACAAGGGGAGTGGAAGGGGAGGTGGGTGGGGGGACAGGGTGACTGGGTGACGGGCACTGAGGGGGGCACTTGACGGGATAAGCACTGGGTGTTATACTATATGTTGGCAAATCGAACTCCAATAAAAAGAATAAAAAAATGAAGTTGAGAACCATATTAAAATTTTAGTAAGTTCACTCAAATTTGGTCAACTTATTTCTTTATTAATACTTTTCCCGGGATCCCTGGGTGGCGCAGCGGTTTAGCACCTGCCTTTGGCCCAGGGCGCGATCCTGGAGACCCGGGATCGAATCCCACGTCAGGCTCCCGGTGCATGGAGCCTGCTTCTCCCTCTGCCTGTGTCTCTGCCTCTCTCTCTCTCTGTGACTATCATAAATAAATAAATAAAAAAATAAAAAAAAAAACTTTTCCCATGAAATTCAAAATTATTCTTTTTGTGTAATCTCCCTTTTGTGCTTTCTGTTTATTTTGCCTTTATTTAAGGAAAAAATAAAGACCAAAGTTTCATCATTTACAAATGAGCTAAGATTATTTACAATCATGTTACTTTCTGTGCCTATTTCCAAATATTTTATTGTTGTTTTGAAAAATTAGGTAAGCAGTACTGTTTCTCAGGTACCCATGATCCTATCTTTTTTTTTTATTTATTTATGATAGTCACAGAGAGAGAGAGAGGCAGAGACACAGGCGGAGGGAGAAGCAGGCTCCATGCACCGGGAGCCTGATGTGGGATTCGATCCCGGGTCTCCAGGATCGTGCCCAGGGCCAAAGGCAGGCGCCAAACGGCTGCGCCACCCAGGGATCCCCCATGATCCTATCTTAATTGAGAACTCAATTCTCTTTTGACAACTCTTTTGATTTTGCCTTCTAAAGATCAGACCTAAATTTAGTAAAAAGTAAAAATTTCAGAATATCTTTTATACCTAAAACTATCTTTGAAATCTCTGAGAGGCTCTCTAGAAAAATCACAAAGATTTTTTCTTTCATCTTACAAAAGGAGATGTTAGAAATAATTAAGTTTGTTTGATATGTTACTATTATAAGAGTTTCATGTGAGGGGAATTGCCATCATATCTGAGAAGAGATGTGCTCAGCATGCCCTGGGTTAGATCTATATATGTCACATGTCACTATAAATATTTCATAAATTGTGTGCTTTATGGGATGTGTTTGGAGATTTGACAATGCCTTTGCTGTCCATAATATGTTTGCATCCTCAGGGGAAACACATCAAAACTTTTATGATATAGTTATATATTGTATCTGAATAGAGAATTTTACTTATCTTCTCTTCTGATATTATTGGTTACAGTATGAATTAAGTACAGCCATTAAGTATCTGTCATCTTTGTAAAGTTTCTGTTTTACTCTAATGGTTGCTTGAGGGCTCTCCTAAAAGCTACAGTAAATAGTTTGTGCCTGCCACAAAGATTCAGAATACTAGGGAAAAGGACTATCATAATACTCTGAACTATTGATATTTCAAAGAATAGTCTCTTGGGTACAGGCACCTGAGGTGACATAGCTTAGATAACTTTTATGTAGTACCAGTAGACTCTGCCAGGAATCCTAGAGCCCTTTAGAATAGAAGCAGATGGCTTCATGAAAGCGGACTGTTAACCCAGGATCTAGCAGAACAAGAATGACATAAAACTGAATGAAATAATAAGAATATTTTATTGTATTTATTTGGAATATTGTTGATTAATTTTAATATTCTATTGCTTTATGGCTCTAGATTTGTAGAACAAACTGATGGAGGCCTTTGTAGTTAATTGACACTTTTGCTGTTAAATAATCAGGGGAAGCCTATGAGAACAGCCTTTTTTTGTGATCAATAATGATCTCTTTGATTATTTTGATCATATGAGGTAGAAGGGGGACACTGTCAGGAAAAATTAAGAGACTTTCAAGTAGGCAAAAAAAAAAAAAAAAGAAATCACTGGCTGTCCAATCTAGTATCCTTCTCAGTTATCTGCACCTTTCATTGTCTTTGAGGTATTTTACAATTCTGTAGGTTGTAGAAAATTTATAGTAATGCATATAATTCTTTAGTTTTCAGAGCAAAAATTTTTGCTTGTTTACTTGAAACTGTCGGTGTTTTATAAAAAATAAACACTTTGTGGCAGAGGGAGGTGGAGATAGGAAAAGATTTTGAGGGAGACAACTATAGAAGGGCCATTAGTGCAGTAATAAAGAAGTCTAACATTGAGAAGTATTCTATCTTTACCATAGTTGAGCCACAATTGCCAAACCTATGTATGTTAGAAGCTTGTTGCCTTTTCAGAAGTATTGGAAGAGATAACTTTCAGGTATTGTCCCATAATTAAGCTCATTAGCAACTAAGATAAATTATACATGAAATACTCCCTGGAAGCAACAAATTTAACATTTAAGTATTCTTAACTTCAGGGTTTGCTCTTGTGTTATTCAGAGCACCACAGGCAGTTTAATGGTAATGAAAACAGACAGGCTGAAAATGACTTCTCGTAGCTCTACTATAAAGCAGATCTCAGCTCTGGGCTTTGTGATCTCAGAAGACGTCTGCAGCAATTTGCTCTACATAGGGCTAAGGACTTCTATGAGACTTTGAGGGAAGACTAGCCTAGCAATCTGTCGGCTATAAGGAGAATACTACCCACACTTCAAAACCTTCACTCCTGGATGTAATATGAAATGGACATTTTGGACTGAGATTCTCTATTTTTCTTCTATGGTTTTTGCCCGCTGAAGGGTTATTTTTAACACTCTAAACCTAGTTGTGAATGAAAGGTAGGCATTCGCTGTTCATACTACTAAATTCTGCCAAATAGGTTATAAATTTAGGCAGTTTAATAGCTATATAGGGCAGAGATCAAGAATAATCATATATGTGTATAAGATGCTCTTGGAAAAATCTCAATTTTGGTAAAAACTGCTATTATGACAATATCTTTGTAACTTTTCAGTTAGTCATTAATATGAAAAAAAGAAGAAATGGAAAGGGATTAAAGGCTGGAAAAATGGGATCCCTGGGTGGCGCAGCGGTTTGGCGCCTGCCTTTGGCCCAGGGCGCGATCCTGGAGACCCGGGATCAAATCCCACATCGGGCTCCCAGTGCATGGAGCCTGCTTCTCCCTCTGCCTGTGTCTCTGCCTCTCTCTCTCTGTGTGTGTGACTATCATAAATAAATAAAAATTTAAAAAATAAAAAAATAAAGGCTGGAAAATATTTTATGTTCTGAAATATTTTTGAACTAAAACATCAGGTTGGTTATTGTAGTAAAGTATATTTTGCTTTTATAATATTATTCAATGTACCCAATAATCATCATGAACCAACACATTTCATTAAGATACAAACTTAATGATACTGAGACACTGAAATTGTGATTTTTAAAGGACTAAGCATAAACTTTATGCAAATATATTTAGTCTTACAAAATCCTTTATACACTTATATATATGTTTGTGTTATATTGTCATCATTATTATGATTATGATCATTATTATTTGTCAAAAAGGGCAATGAAATGCCTAATCCTGTCTTTCTTCCCTGTAAGGGGCTAAGGGTTCTTTATTAGGTTCAGAATATGTGGTGGGGGAGGACAGGATCTTGGGTAAATATCATGCCCTAAATAAAGGATACCCTAATGTTTTCGTAGAGTAAGCAAAGAAGCAGAAGTCTTCAAGGGAACATGAAAATCATTTTGCAAGTTGCAGGATTCTCTAAGCTATTCCTGAGGTCAGCCCTCTGATCTACTCACACTGCATCCTTTTTAGAATGCCCAGAAATATCTGAAGCCCTACGGATTTTCAGATTTGTGCAGGTCTGGTTATAGATAACAGATATCTACCAGACTACAGTTAATCAAAGACATTACTGTGGATAAATTTTCATGAGCCCCATTTTTTCATACCTTTTCCCCCATGGATACACCCCCTGATGTGATGATGACATCAGCACGACTGATACCCTCATTCAGGGCATTGAGTAAGTCATCTGGGCTGGAAAAAAATAAAGACAAATTAATTATCCACTAGAAAAAATTTTTAGATATTTAAATGCCAACTTAAAACTAGACCATTTTATTCACTGAGTAGGCATTAACATGGGGTATAGCACTATATTCTGTATGAAGTGAGAATCAAAAAAGGTCCTGCCCAATGGAAGCATAACTGTTATTGCAGAGAAAGAACCTTATAAATATGGAAGTAGTGGCTACTGGTATTTTCATGGGGCTTTCCGTTCTAACAAGGCAGCATAATGAGGGAAGACATTGAGGTGCTGGTAGGTGTCTAACCAGCCCACTTTGCCTTGGATAATCCCAAATTTAGTATTGAAAGTCACATGTCCTAGGGAATCCCAGGCAAATGGAGATGGTTGGTGACCCTAGGTGTTGGGACAGGTCATGTAAGACTCTTTATAGGTATAGGGAATAGGACTTAAGTTAGGCCTTGAGAAATAGGCAAGACTTTTTCAGGGGGAAAGACTGAGAAAAAGCCTTGTAAACAAGAGGATCAGCCTGTGATGTAGCTTCAGTGTCTAGAGTGAAGAGAGAGGCTGAAAGGATAGGATGAATATTAGGGATTGAAATTAGGCAGATTCCTGATAATGAACTGAAAAGACCAGTTTATAGGCCCTTTGATTGCACAGGTCAAAGGCCAGGAAGAAGAGATGGAGCAAAATCAAGAGTCAATCTTGTGGATGTTAGAAGGGTTACAAAGGCATAACTTGAGATTGATGAATTGAGGAAAAAAACCAATGTGTCAGGCATGAGGGCTTATAGGGGGATAGAAGGCATAGGTTAGCTAAAAAGGACTTTGTAGTTACTATTTGAATTTCGTACAAAGGTACTGGTAATGTACACTGCACTTGCACTCCCCTTCAGATGACAGAAAGGGAGCCTTTTAAGGAATACCTATCTAGCCTACACCCTTGTTTTCTGAGAACTTCCTATGTGTGGGGAGGGGTGGTTGTGGACTTCTAACATGGACTTCTAACATGTACATCTAAAAAGGGAATAATCCTAGCTTCTGTTTTTCTAGTTCTTGTGTTTAGTCCCTCTAGAGGACTATTTGGCTCTTGGGTTCCATGAGATAACCCTATATCTTCCCATAAACCCCTCCTTTGCTTAAGCTAGCCTCAATGTTTTTTTGTAACTTGAAATCAAAGGCTATCTCAATGAGATAGCATACATTCCCCCAAATCACTCTTAGTGGTGAAGTTTTTTCATGTCCCTTTATCTTAATGCACTATTTAATGGGGGAGGGAGGGAGAGAGGAGAAGGGAAAGTGGGTGGAGGAGAAAAGATCTGTAACTAGGACATCATTTCCCTTTTTAACCAGGGATGACAGAGGTAAGGAGAGGACCTTGAGATTCATGTGAAAGGCTACCTTTGGCTCTGTAAGGCTCTAGAAGAGATAAGCTAGTTGGGAGATGACATAGTACAGAGATCGAGAGTACAAATTCTGAAGTCAGACTACCTGAAGTTAAATCCTGGTGCTACTATTTGCTAGATGTAGAACCCTGGACAAGTTGCTTAACTTCTCTTTGCCTAAGCTTTCCATCAATAGAGTAGAGATAATATAGGGTTGTTCTGAGCATTAAGTGACATAATACATATAAAACAGTTTGTGGAATAGTATATAGCACAAATTAAGTTTTAAAGAAAGGTTAGTTGTTATTACTGCTGTACAGAAGCTTATATAAACATACTTAACAACTTGGCAAACTTCATCTTTAACATGCTTAGTAGTTTTTATTTAGGAGAATATTCATGAGTAACACAGAAGAAAATCATAGATTGGGCCTTAGATACATTCAGAACTGTATGTGAAAGTCCAAATGGCTCAATAGCAAGCTAAACCTGGTTCCAGACTAATAGTTTCATTTACTAGTTGGTTATCTCACTGGATCTGGATAAAATTCTCCTTTTCAAGCACTGGCCTGTCTGTAAGTATACCGGGGGTTGTTTGGCTCTGAGGAGCAAGCTCCCAAGAAGACCCACACGTAGAAGTCTGAAAACTGGCTCACATGGGCTTCAAACTACAAACATAGGAACTCTTTAAAATCATCCACTTAATTGCTTATGCAGCTAAAAAGGAACCCAGGTATTTAATAAAGATAGGATCTATGTGTAAAACATAAAACAAAACAAAACAACTTAAAAAATCCCTTTCAAAGTTAAACTGGTTGAGCAAACATTTTAGAAGAATTATATTCAGTAATGGGTGTTTTTAAAGTATTTTGAATTAAGTATTTTGTATAGATTCTTCATTAATCTTTTTCATTTTGCATTAGTGAAAAAGATAGCAACTTATTCCGTTGTGTTGAAATACTATAAGATATGCATAATCACTGCATGTTGAGAGCTCAGGGCCTCTTGCCTTGCTGGATATTATTATTAATCAGGCTGAGCCAAATAGCTGGCCAATGGAATAAATGGAAAAATACAAACGTAGGATAATGTGGAACGTAGTTTGGGTGAATGGACAGTGAATATTATTAACAAAATATAATTTTGTATTAGTACAAAGAGACATTAGCTAATTTCACCAATTTCACAATATGTAACTCATATCATGTCAACTCTAGAGGATTATGGTAAAGTGACATAGCAGTAGTGACATACACATCTTCATGTTATTAATCTTTGTAGGTGGATAAAGGTCCTGGGAGACGCCAGCTGATGATGCAAATAAACATACATTTCAGTGATACTTTTTCCTATTCATTGTTTCTACATTATCTTGGGAAGATGTTTTTTCCCTATTTTATAAAACTGCAGAGACATCAGCTCTCCATATGAACTTTTATAACTTACAGAAATAAACTAAAAGGGATTTTATGCCTTTTAGTATTCAAATAATATTTTCAATGTTGCTTTTACTCTGTGTCTGGTGTATTCACAAAATCACTGAATCTCAAAGTTGGAAAGGCTTTTTTGGGGGTATTGTGTTGTGTTGGGTATCACAGCTGGGTGCATTCTTTGGTCCTTCTCTATCTCCTTCTGCCTCTCTCCTTGACTTTACTTTCTGTTGCATATTTCTGGTCTCTGGGATCTAGTTAGAAATCATGGCTTAGTAGAGGGTCAGGTACAAATGTATGACAACAGTGAAAGGATCTATAACTTCATTTATATTGCATACTATAACTATACTGCTTCACAATAAGTCTGTGAGGTAGATTGAACAGGTAATATGCTTGTTTTATAGAAAAAAGCTGTTAGAGTAAAGGAATATTTTATTTATTTTTTAAATGGGCTCCATGCCCAGCAACTGGAGATCAAGACCTGAGCTGAGATCAAGAGTCAGATGCTTAACCAGCTGAGTTAAGTTTTAAAAAGTTGTGTTTTAAAGGTGAGGTAGAGCAATAAGTGGCAGAGCTAGAACCAGAGCCTCTGATTCTCATTAAGTGTTTATTCCATCCAACTGACTAATCAGCCTGATTGTCTAGTTTTTTCAGGAGTATGACATGTCATATAAGGAAAAGTCTCATGAGAATGGGCCCTTGTGCAAAAATATCAAATAGAGGATGTTAAGGCAAAAAGTGAGAATCTATTTATGTTGACTAGGAAAGTGTATGTGTGGACATGTTAGTATAATTCTGGGGAATGAAACAAATGTGATTCTGAAACCTATATTCAGATGGAAACTAAATAAGATTTTGATTAAACATAACTTTAGGGCTTATTTACAAGTCATAAATTTGCTTTTTTATGATTCATATTATATTTCAAATGACAAAAATATTTCCAACATAACAGAATAGTATAACAGCCATGTATACATCTTTCAGATTTGATGAACACTAATATTTCCCCATATTTACTTCATATTCCCTCTCCCCTCCTTTGTTTACTTTAAAGAAATAAAACAAGTTTGCTTTATAAAACAAAGCAATTACTCTGAATAATGATAAAGGAATAGATAGCAAGGATTATAATTGTGGATATTACAGAATTCATGATTTTCTCAGTTTTGTTAAATAGAACATGGTATACTAATCTTCTCAAAGATGGGAGAGTAAAACTAAAACATTATGATCTGATCTTTTATTACATATGACCTTATGTATATTACATATCTTTTTACATTACTTTGTATATATTAGATCATTAGATATTTAAGAAATAAAAGTAATGACAATAATACGCACATTTTAAAAGAACAATACATTTTCACAGGTATGTTTTCACAACTCTATGGGGTAGGCAGGGCAAGAAAGGGCACTGAGGTTCACAGAGTTAGTGAAAGGTTCAAGGTTACCTCCTGTTCACTTTACTATTCTTTGAAACTACTGTAATATTCACATAGTGAAAGATACTTTGTTATACACAGGATGCTTTCAGATAAAAGCTGTTTATCATTTTTTATCTAAATATATAAATCTTTTTGGTGGCTGCTAAATAGGAATCATAAAAACTTGACATTTTGTACTTTTCAAGTTTGAACTATCTTCTCACCATTACCACTGAGGGGATACTGGATTAAGATGCCAGTAGCTTCCCTTTTCTCAAAGAGCAGCACATCTTAAAGAGATAATTCTTCCTTCATTAACAATTGCAGTTTTAATTAGATTTGAATGATTAACCATTTCTTTAAAGATAACTGAATACTAGCATTAGTCTTAATTTACTAGCACTTTTATCCCTTTTCACTTAAATTATTAAGTACCTACACATCATTCTCTTAGAGTACCAATATTATATAAAACCATTTTACAAGAGAGCTGATTTAGTACAAAATGTTAAAAATTTAAGGACTAGGTGACAGAAAATAGAACTATTACTTGAAGCCCTGAATGTCACAAAGTCTAGAACCCGTTTTGTCTCTACTGCTAACTGAGATGACTCTGAAAAGCAAACATCACTTTTTGGGGGCTCATTATCCTTATCTGTATAATAAGAACATTTGGACAAATGTTCTTTCTAGCTCTAACATTCACTGATTTGAACCACTTGAAGTGAGTGGAATCCACTTTAAGCACAAAGGTATCATTCTTTCCTTCCTTTCTCTCTCTCTTTCTTTCTTTTTTGTATTTTAATGGAACACTGGCAGCTTGCTGCTGGTGTGTTCCAGTTCATGAGTTGTGACTTCTGTGCCTTTTACCATTTGTGGTCCTTTTTTCCACTACAACTATGTTAACATCAGGGCCACAGTACCCTAGCAGCTTCCTGAGGGCTGAGAATAAATAGAACTCTCAGCAGGCAAAGGAAAATACCAGCAATCTAAGAAGCCAGCAGGTGGAGGGTAGAAGAAGAAGCACAATTTAAGATAGCTTCGACTGAAACTGCTGGGGGAAATAATTTCAGCAACAATAACAACAAACAGTTAAAGCACTAATGGAGACAGGCTTATAATGTTAAAAGAATGTTCTATGAAAAACATGATTTTCAAGTTTAAAAATTTAGCAGATGAAGGTGAATATAGTGCCTAATACAAACCCAATTAATGGCCTGAAAGACTAAGTGGTAGAAATATCTCAAAGGAATGGGGGCACCTGGATACTTCAGTCAATTAAACATCCAACTCTATTTTGGCTCAGGTCATGATCTCAGAGTCATGAAATTGAGCCCCTAGTCTGGCTCTGTGCCCCTCAGGGAATCTGCTGGAGATAGGGGAAGATGGAAAGGAGAGGAAGCACTTTTGAAATACATTTACAAACACATGTATAAAACTATACAGCTAAATCTAAATGAACAATGATCAGATAAACTGGGAAATTACAATGTATGTACTAAAAATGGATTTCCCCAAAGTTGTAGAAGCACACTGTAAAAGAGAACTTAATAGTAGTTTAGAATTCAAAGCATTTTCTCAGCAATATCTAGAAGCTTAGGGATTGGAGGAGATGGAGAAAGTGAAAGTTCACTGGTATAGGGACACATAGAGGAAATAGGAATGCCTTGGAGGAGGGATATAGTTAACATATTTTAAAAAATATAATGGTGGAAAGAATAGTGGAGAAGTGTATATTTGATTATGAATATATGAAATTAGAAGGAAAGTATAAGGAGAATGATAAAGCATAGCACACCTTCCAAAATAGTAAGGGGGCAAAAGGAAACAAATAGTACCTGGATCAAACCAACAACAGGAAAAAGGACAAGGAGGAAATAACAAAATTGAATACATTGCAAAAATAAGATGGAAGAAAAACATTAAGGGAATAATTTATAGCAAACTTCATGGTACAGCAAAATAAACTTTATTTATTTATTTATTTTTAATTTTTATTTATTTATGATAGTCACAGAGAGAGAGAGAGAGGCACAGAGACACAGGCAGAGGGAGAAGCAGGCTCCATGCACCGGGAGCCTGATGTGGGATTCGATCCCGGGTCTCCAGGATCGCGCCCTGGGCCAAAGGCAGGCGCCAAACCGCTGCGCCACCCAGGGATCCCAGCAAAATAAACTTTATATCAGGATCAGTGTTATAGTAATTTAAGGTTGGTGCAAAATTGAGGCTTTTTTTTTTTTAAAGCTCAAATTTCATTTGAATGTCATTCACAAAGGATACACTAAAAAATGAAAGACTGAAAAACACTGATAGGGCAAAAAGACACCAGCCAAGTGTAAATAAGCAAAAAATCAGGACTGGAATATTAATGTCAAAGTGGAATTTAAGTTAAAAGAACTAAAAAGGATAAAGAGAGGCAACAAATTGTGATAAAAGGCAAATTTGTAAATTTGATATAATGTATGGCTCTCTCAGAAGACAAGGTATCATTTTATCTAGGCTTCTTGATTGCCCTGCCAAATCCCTGCACATCGTAGGCACTCAATAAATAAACTGAATTAACCCTGGCCTCAACTCAATCTACAGTAGCTTTGGGAATAGAGAGTGTACCACTATTACAACTATAATGTAATATAATAATATTGTCTGCAGATGGAAGATACTACTTAGCATTTATATAATCATAAATAGTACTTTCTTTGAAAGGTTGTCACATAGAAGAGGGAGTAAATTTACTTGGTATTGGTCCAGAGGGCAGAATTAGGGCTAATGGATGGAAGAAACAGGGATAAAGACTTTGGCTCAGTGTAATGCAAAATCATCCTCACCACAACAGCCATTCAACAATAGAATGAGCTGCCTCACAATGCAAATAAGATCTTTCTCACTAAAAGCATCAAACAAAAACCTGATGGCTAGCTGTTAGAAATTTCTCCAATTCCTCCACTGTGTGAAAGACTGGATTTAGCTAACATCAGAAGTTCCTTTCAATTTTAAGATACTGCAATCCTATGGAAATAACTGAAATTAATGTTATTTTCTTTTCACATATAGACTGAAGCAGAGAGGGAGAAACTGACTACAGCACTGAAATATAATACTCATCTTGCAGATCAGACTTTTCTTTCTCTCACTTTCTGAACATTAGGAATATATGACTATTTGACTTGAGTAAAAAAACCAAAACCTAATCAAACCAAACCAAACCAAACCAAAACCAGGCACTTTTCCTCCCAAAGCTATGACATTCACTTTCAGCTTGGGAAATGGCTACCAATAATAATAACTGTACTCTCCCTGGAATTCTAACTTAACTGTAATTTAATTGGACATCAAAGAAGCCTAAACTCAACAGAAAGTAGATAAAAGAGCAAGGTAAAGCATATCTCAAAATAAATCTCAGAGAATTCAAGAGAAGTATTCATGAGAAGCTTTCTCAATACTTTATATACTTCAATTTTCATGAAAGTAGAATAACTCTAGAAGGTATGATATCTTTTGACTATAACATCTTTTCAGATTTCAGAGGGCTTTGGGAGCCCACCTTCAGTTCAGACTTTTTTGTTTTTTAAAGTTTGTGTTGGCCTTAAATTATAATCTTGACTGTGACATAATTTTTTTCCCTTTATCAGGAGGTCTACTATAAAATTCAAAACCAAGACAGAGCCTTTACCCAAGTTTAGATTTTATGGATTTCAGACACAGCATTCAGAATGCAAATGCAGTTTTATTTTAAAATATTTAATATAAACACACAGATGGACAACAGCTGCTAATTAGTTTCCTGTTTCATCTGTTACACCAACTGTGAGCTGTATCATTTTAAGATGAGTGAAGATGACAGTGGGAAAGTGAGAAAAATTCTAGGATTTGGAGATTAAGGAATAATGCCAGTTGATCATACCAAGAGAACAACAACAACAACAACAACAAACAACAAAAACCCCAGTTCTGGACATACACCAGTCATATACTAATTTCATCAGAGGTCAAGGATACATTCCTCAACTACACGTGTTTTCTGGGCATCTATTTCATGTACTGAATTAAACTCCATACTACATTTAAGCCATCACATAGTCCTTTGGTTCCACTGGGTGTTCAGGCACTATAAAGTCATGGAAAGACAGAGGAAAGCATGGTCCCTGTCTTTAAGTTTATAAGCTAGTGCAGAAAATATATGACAAAAATATAGGAAAATGAATGAAATAAGCAATGAAATTAATATACTGGTTGAATTCAAATACATTAATTAAAATGAAAATATATATAAAAGTAAAATGTATAAATGTTGAGTGGGGCAGAATGATCAGAATTGGCATGGGAAAATCACAAAAGGCTTTCTGGAGGAGATTACTTTCTAAGTAGGAAAACAATTTCTAAAAGTACAGTAATACCTAGAGGTCATTTTAAGAAGAATGAGTAACATTAACTGTAATAACTCTTAAGGGTGAGAAAGGCAAGTGTAATAGCCACCAAGAAATTCTGTTCCTGAGAGTGGGAAGAATCTCTTGTCAAACACATTTGGGAAGTAGAATATTTTTGCTTGGCCAACAGAAAACGAGAGATTTCTCTTAATAAATAAATCTATTTAGAAATCTATCAGAAAATAAATCTATTAGTTGACTCAAAAATTAAAACTTTACATTTTGAGCAGAAAAGTGTTTATTTCATAAGAGAAGAAAGGCAGTTTATAAAGATGACAAGAACTAATTAAATTTGGATCTAAATTTAGATCCCTGACAGTTAGAAATTTCTGCTTTTAGAACATTAGGTAAATACTAAGATGTTAGGATATGTTCAGTGCACATACTGGAACATGTAAAACACTGGGCTTTGCCCGAATAATCACTAGACTGTGAAGTCTACCTTGATAAACCCCTTTTAAATGTGCCGGTCTTATAGAATTCAGTTTGCTATCTCAGTGCTTACTCCCTTTCTGTTTCATGCTTTAATGTGAAAAGGCAGCTTCACAAATTGGCAGCAACAGAAGTAGGCAATTCAAATCCAAAACACCAATCTGTGACACAGCCAAGCAAGCCCAGTATGATTTGAGTGGGGCAGGCTCTGTGATGGCAATTTTCCAGAAGGGGGAACTCTTTCCATAATTATGGGAATTTCTCAGCCCTTCAGGCCTTGCAAGGCTAGAAGGTCTAAGTCAGCAGTTGGAAGCAAAATTACCAAGCTGTTTTAAAACTGATGTAAAAATATAAACAGCTCGATAGTTAAAATCAGTTTTAGACATGATATAAATTCAATTAATGCGGAACTTTAAGAAATCTTCCCTAAGTGGATTCTGTGTGTTTGGATCATGATTACTGCCTATTATACTTAAGAGGTAAATATATAACATTATCTATTTAAGCCTGAGGGAGCAGCTCCCCAACTTTTTAAATTAGAGGCTTCATAAATCCATTTGGAATGCTACTCCCTCTACCATTTTATGTTTTTCTTCAGAAATATAAAACGAATTATCTCAGCCATAAAGCTTTATGTTGTGCCCTTTTGGGGATGTGTCTCAGTCACTAATGCAATTCTGTTGTTAGTGCCATACTTTCTGGTCTGTCCCTATGGCTAAGGTTTTTGGACTCACTGTGAAGGGACCCTATAAGATTCTTCTGGACAGTTGTCTATTTTCTAGGTTCCATGGAAAGAGGGTGGTATAGAAAAAAATGGTAAGGCTATCTAATCTAGGAGATATATCCCTATTAAGTACCATGCATAAAAGGTTACCAAAATACACCTTCAACATCCTAGCCTTCATTGAGCTTATGGGCTGGTAGGAAAGAAAACAACCTTGACTTAGTAGAAACAAATCCTTTTTCCTCCCTGTTTATTTTTTTATTTTTTTTTAAATTTTTTATTTATTTATGATAGTCACAGAGAGAGAGAGAGAGAGAGAGAGGCAGAGACACAGGCGGAGGGAGAAGCAGGCTCCATGCACCCGGAGCCTGATGTGGGATTCGATCCCGAGTCTCCAGGATCGCGCCCTGGGCCAAAGGCAGGCGCCAAACCGCTGCGCCACCCAGGGATCCCCTCCTCCCTGTTTATTTATTTTTTTCTCCTCCCTGTTTAAATAACAAAAATAGCAATTTCTCTAAGAAATTTTATCAGGAAAGAGAGGAAAGGGCAAAGAAAAAAAAAAAAAAAAAGAAAAATAGAGAAGAAGCTATGTGCTCAAATCATGACTATTTTAACCAAGTCTGGCCATGATTATCTTGGCTGGAACTTAGAGTATACTCTACTCATTTACCTACCCAAACTTCCTCATTTACTATAGACTCTTCCCCATATTATGGAAACAGTAGTAGCTCATGCTGCCTAGGAAGACAAAAGGAGACTTACAGGTTATTTAACCAGCCATGGAGAAAGGAATACTAGGGCATCTACTATTCCATATTCAAGGTGGAAATAGGATGGTGCTTAGAAGGAGTGTATCCCTATAAACTCACACCAATTTGTGCCAATTAGAAATCTCCAGATTTGACCAGTTTCATATTCAGGTCAGACCCAGTTCTCTCTCTTTTTCTGTTACCCCCTGACATTTACTAAATAGCTACCATGTGCTGACACTCACTGTTCTAATTGCTGAGGATACAACTTGTTTGAAAAATTGTTTTACATGCCTACCAACAGTTGAGGACAGCAGTTATTTTATTTACCACTTCACCTCTGCTATCAACATAGCTTTGTATATGTCAGACGCTCAACAAATGGTCATAAAATGGATAAAATAAAAATTTAAAGATACTTCAAATAATTATGGGTATATGCCAAGATTTAGTTATACAGGTGTCCATTGTATAATTAAGAAAGGTTAGGTACAACCTAATATCTGACAACAAAGGACTGTATAAATAAATAACATTAAACTTTATACTGAGAATAATATATAGGCATTTAAATGATATTGCAGAGGACTATGTAATAATATAGACAGATATTTATGATATACTGAGTGAAAAAGAAAAGTTAAAATAAGACTATAATTCCTCTGTTTTCATATACTCCCACACATATGAACTGTACACACAGAGAATTGAAGAATGCAAGAAGAGTAATACTGGGTAATGGGATTAGGTATCAATTTCCTTTCCTTGCTTTTTTTGGTGAACGTATATTCTCTAAATTTTCTTCGTTAAACATTCATTTGTTCTAAGATTAAAAAGTTAAATTAAAAATGTACACTAGAACATTTAGAACAATGGCCCAAGTGCATAACAGAACTGGGCCAGGAATAGAAGATGATTATGTTTTCTCCAATCTAAAATCTTTCAAAGTCTTACCATGAATTACTCTGCAAACAGTATTAAAAGATACCACGTAGTCAGTACAAAGCTGACAACTTCAGGTAAGTCTTTTTTGCACAGCTGATTTGTAACTCACAGGTTATGTTCCCAGAGTCTCTACATAAAATTGGTTGTATGGAACTTAGAACAAATTTCTAAATAAACATCTATAAGTACTATAGATGGTGGGTATGATTTGAGGGTAAACAAACCAACCTTAATTTAGCTCATAATGTTATTAGTATACTGCTGAATTACTCTTAGTACTAGCCTAAATTATGGAAGCAAGATGGAAGACTGAAGAAAGACTGCTGTAAAGCATTTTCTTATGAAATCTTCCTACCTACCTTTCTTTAGTCTTTTCCTGCTGTCAAATGTACTTCTTGCTAGACCCCCAGTATCTTGCTATGCTAAGAATCTGATGTGGTCATGCTTAGTTAAGAGTTTGCCCTCTGTCAAAGAACTTCAAGTTCTAAGTGATTTGCTTCTGTTCATTCAGGACAGTGGATTTACCCAGATGTTGGATGTCTGGTTTAAACTCATGTACATTAATATGCAAACAACTCTTTCTCAGGTAAAATGCTCTTTAACACAGTTGGATCTTTAAATATTAGATTATTGGAAAATATAGCAAAGTGAATAGAACAAATTTAGCTAGTGTATGGGTTATCTGGGCTTAATAAAACATGTCTCCTCAATAGGCTGAATCTTTAGGGTTGGGGAACAAGGAGATTAATTGTACCACTAAACTGTTCTCGTTCTTCCATGCCTTTCACCCTTTCACTTCTCAAAATGCTTTTTTCCCCTTCCCTTCTCTTAAGGTAGTGACAGAGGAGCTTTATATGGTGAGTAGGAAAAGGTAATAATAGGGGTGACCATTTGTGAATCTAAGTCATTCGTAAGTTGAGTAATATAGGCCTGACTACCAAATTGTCATATATTCACATTGTGTGCATGCTCTCTTCCCATCTTTTCCTCTCTCCTTCATCCTCCCACTCCTGTTGAAGATATGGTGAACTTGGTATAACTAATTACCCAAAAGTAATAAATGCTGCAAAAGCAGCCCCAGCAGCTGTGGGAAGAAAGGTAAAGGAAAAGATTATAAAAGGAAGACCATAATAAATCCTCCTGCCATTTTTCCCATGTCTAAAATCTATGTATCACCTAAAGATTTGGATTTTGTCATTCAAGTCCTTATAGCTAATTACAGAGTCAATATGTAATTCACAATTTAAACTAAATTTTCCTCTCTAGCTTTTGAAATGTTCATAGCTACTATTTACTAAGGGGTTTTATTTATTATAAATGGAGGCAGACTATTTAGTTTAACCTTAATATTAATGAAATGTGGATGATAACTCCAGTTAAAAGGGTAATAGGATGGTAGAGCAAAAGAAGGGACCTTGACGTTAAGACAGGCCTGGGTTGAACTTACTCTGCCTATTACTAGCTGTATGACTTTGAATGGGTTGATTTTTTTAAGCTTCAGTATTATTATCTCCAAAATGGGGATAGCCAGCTCTGTATTTCAAGAGACTTAAATAGGATACATACATGAAAGAATGTACTTAGTGATATACACACACACACACACACACACACACATATATATGTAATGGGTAATATGTATGTATGTAATATATGTATATATGTGTATATATTACAAATATAATAAATATGTAATACATATATTGGTTAATATATATAGGATAATATGTAATATATATCTATATATGTAATGGATAATATGTAATACGTATATATGTGTATATATATACATATGTAATGGGTACTCAGTAAAGACTGACATGTTTGCAGTAAGGAGACTAGAGATTGGCTAGGGAGGACGGAGAAGGAGTGGATCAGAATTGAAAACTTTCCTAGTACTCATAACTGTCTTTTTAATCTCTGTAGTATCAAAGACTGGTACAATGCCTAATAACTAATAACTGTCTTTTTAATCTCTGTAGTATCAAAGACTGGTACAATGCCTGACAGAGCATAATCCCTTGTAAAACTTTGTTGAATTATTAGAGTCTGATTATCCATATATAATATAATCTCAATTCTCCCACAGGTACAGAATATGCACTTTAGAAAGGTAGCGGAATAGAGGGTGAGTTAGAGGGGAATAAGACTTGCGGTATGGAGACCAGTTAAGATACTAGTGTCATATGTCTACGCAAAAATAAATGGAACCCTGAAATAAACCAGGATGGTAGGAAAGAAGATATGGGAATGTAGAGAAGAAACACTAAGGAGGGAAAGTCTATATGACTCAAGTATAGGGTGAGTGAAAGAGAGGGGCTGTGATGACTCTTGTTCAGGTTTCTTCCGGCTTGGGTGACTGGCTTGTGGCAGTCACTGAGACAAAAGAATGAAAGGAAACGGAACAGGGAGGTAGTGGGGAGGGGCAGTGAGAGAGATGGGGCATGGTGAACTTAGTTTTGGACAAGTTGAGTTTGCAGCATCTATTGAACTTAAAAGAAAATGCACTTAGTAAGGAGGTTGATCTAGGCATGAGCTCAAAACAGAGATAAGATTTGGGAGTCATTAGCATAAGGAATTAGAAGGACAGAAAGCCAAGAGTGAGCCATGGGGACCCCAAATTTAGGGAAGGAGCACAGGAAGAAGAGTACAAAAACCAAGAAAGGATAGACTACAAATGGAGCATGAAGAAATGGAAATCATGTATTGCTAGAGAGGGATGTAAAATTGTAGTAGAGAGACCAAATAGTGGATTTTGTAGGTATTTTATTTGTGTTGATGAGGTTTTGTGATCCAGATGAAGAGAAATCAACTCTTCTGTGTAATAGCCTTTACAATGTATTTGACTTAATCTCTTTTTAAAAAACTCTACTCCCACATGTGAGTTTAATCTCTGGAACTTTCCAAAACATTTTTATTACTAGTCTATAATTTCTGGTACATTTTAGCACATATAATTGCAAAGGCATGACCTAATGTCTGCTTCTGCTTTGTATCTTCAATAGCCTTCGTGTTAAAATCCATAGTAGATGAATGATTAAATTGACAAAATCCTTATTATTTTCTGTGATCTATGGACTAGCAGCTTGGTATCCTTGGGAGTTTGTTAGAAATGCAAAATCTTGGCCCACCTCACTTTTGTTAAATCAGACTCAGCATTTTAAATAAGATCTTCAGGTGATTCTCATAGGTACATAACACATACTTCCCAACTAAACAATTAATAAACAAATTATATTTTTCTTATTTCTAGTCCATCTTCAACTTTAGCCCATGTGACATACCTTGTTTAAATTATCTTTCTAAATACTGGTTATGTCAATTCTGCTTTTAAAAAAAGTTTAAAATTAAGTGAGTTGGGTCTGCTTGGATTACAAAGCCTTTCAAAATCTGGCCTTAAATTTCTACCAAATTGACCTCTATTATCCTTCTTCCTGAACCTCCTGCTCTAATCAGTCTGGCCTGACCCAAGTAGCTGTTTATTTCTACTTCTCTACTCCATTTTATTCCTCTATTTTTTGTTCATTCCTCATTTCCTACTCAATTAACACATTTTCTTTTTCTAACTATACAAATTCTATTCATTCTTCATGTTTTAGCTAACATTGTACCTAACCACTAAACCTAATCACTCTAGCACATAGTGATGATTCTCTTCTGACATATTTATAGTTATTATCTTGTCTTCATAATGATAGCAAAGAATTGTAGATTGTTAATTTCAAGAGTTAATTCCATTTCACCTCTGCCACTAACTTGTATAATGCTAGGCAAGTTATTTAATATCTCTGAGTTTCAAAATGTCTTTTTAAAAAAAAAAACTACCAGGAACCCCAACAGTATTGTGTTCCACATGTTGTGAGAAACTATGTCTTATGAAATATATTTTAATGTACATAAAATATTTATACATGAATACTTTTAAAATACAGTTGTTAATTCTCAGGTATTTGAAGCACCCTATCTATAATCTTCACTATACTCTAGTTTTAAATAAAATGTACAATAAGCAAAGGCAAGTAAGTTATAGAGTCTTAATCTTCAATTTTAACATTTATCATTAAAGTTATGGTTGGTAATAAGAATAAGAGTGGAGAAGTAGAATCATAGAATTGAAAACTTGACACCAGCCTTTTTTTAAATATAAGAATAGAGCTCTTACTTCCTACTTTTATCTGTCATAGCTGAGCAGGGGTTCTGAGCTTGCTGACATTCTTGAGCTATTTCTCTTCCTGCTTTACACAAAGTGTAGTTTCTCCCATGACCCTCTTGTTTCCCTGGAAAGCTTCACAGAGAGGCTTCTGTATAACATTTGCTTTCATTAGCAAAAGGCTACATAGGAATGAGAAGAATGAAGAGGGAGGCAACCTTCACAGAGTATCAACAGGCTGAGATTAAATGTACCTTGTTCTCTTTGCTAAACTCCCAGCATAGATTTCCATTAGAACAGTTATAAAATCTTTCCACCCACATTCCACCTCTGCATTCTAAACCATTTACTCAGGCCTCTTCAATATAGCACTCTAAGACTGAGAGAGTCTAGATTTGCATTGTTGTATTTTTAAAAATTGTTCAGTTTTATGAAAGATATTTCCATCGGAGAAAAGGATATACACTAGAGATTTGCATATTCTCACAATTACCTATATCTTGCTTATTATTTTATTGTTCTTTATATGCTGTTTTCAAAGTACATTTTGGAGTTATATGTAATATCGATATTAATTATTAGTAAATGTCTCTCATAAATCAACAGTTTGGGCCCCAGACAACTAAAATTATTAGCATATCAACATGAGGCTTTCAATGGTGTACTGATAGCATATAGAGTATATCAAGTAAGCATTTTTTTAAATACAAAGTACAAAAATTGGAGGAATGGACAGAATTATAGTCCAGAACAGCTTAAGGCAAAAGATGAAAAAAAACAAAAAACCCCCACACAAACAAGCTTCTTTTACCTTATAATATTTCTTAGAGTTCATTAATGCACTTGAAGGCAGGGCCAGAGACAGTTGTGGATGGGAAACAAATCCTAAACGATCTGGTGAGTTGTCCTCTAGAATTTCAGGATCTGCTCTGTGCTTTTGGAACTCTTGGGTTCCTTTTATCTCTTTTGGGAAGTTAATTTTTGTCCTCTTTAAAGGTGTATCTACATCAGGATAACTTTTAGGTTTATATGAAAGGACAGGTTATTGGTCAGGCCCAAATTCAAATAACCACTCCACCGTGGTTATTTTTTTCCCAGTGGGTTTTTTTCTATTCCCTTCTAAGGGCTAGGGAACCTGGGTCAGGGTGATACTAAGTAACCTGTGACACTGTCTTCACCAGCATGGGTTCTAAGTTGGCTGACTACTTAGCTATGACCTTCTCTAGAACTAAGCATCCAAGTAAATACAAATGGTGAAGATTTAAAAAGTAATGACATTTGAAAATATGTCTAAATAGCCTCTATTTCAATATCCTCGAGAAAGAAAAAAAAAAAAACAGGAGGAAAGAGAACTTTAAAAAGTGAAAGAACATAAAAGCTACTCCTTTTCATGTTATTGGTAGGATGCTGTGTCCAAGGTTTGCATTCTGTTGTGTCTAGGTTGAGCTTAAGCTGGGGTATAGGTGTCAGAGCAGATCTTGTGAAATGGTAAGTAAGGCAGAGCCTCTTCAAAAGCACATTTGCTGGAAAATTCCTACCTTGCTCTGGGGAAGAAGGATTCAGACAGACTGAGCTTTACTTAGTTACAAAGTGATACAAAGTGATAAAGGAAAGGGGCAATTATGGGCAGCAGAATACATCATGCTTCGCTCAGATTTGTCTCCTAGCTCTGTCTCCACCAGGCTGACCTTTGAGGATTACTAAAAGCAGGCATGCCTCTTGTGAACTGGAAATCCTGGTGAGAGAGGGCTGAGTAGTGCCACATGGTAGTGGGATGTTCAGAAAGAGCAGACTTGCTTTTGATCACATATAAAAACCTTGCTGGAAGTTCATAGAAATCCTTGGGGAATTTAGCAGAGGGCTGAATTAATTTAGAAAATAGAGTAACATGCTCTTAGATATGGGCAATTCTAGGCAATGTGCCTCCCTTTGTACTTATAAGTGGGTGAAGCCTAGAGTAACTTGGGTTACATAAGATACCAAAAAATCAATATAAAAGTCTTAGGAAACAATTGTACTTAAATTGCAAAGGAGCAATTAGTGTTAATTTTAACATTCTTTATCTTCTTATTCATATCTTTCCTGCCTTTCTTGAGATAAGTGAGTGTAAACAGGAATAATACCATCACCATTAATTCCATTAGAATAAAGCCAATGCAAACAAAAAAGATCCTTGTAAACTTAACATACTCATAGGAGAGCAAAAATATTTCCCCTATTGTAATAGACAGTATCTATCCCAAAAGGACATAGACGTGTTCATTAATTCTTTGGCTTCTGGAGAATGAGATGAGTGAAAATTATGGTATTAATTTTTTGTCTCTTTAGCAACAGTTCTACCTAGTTAGTACTCCCAAAATTCAACTGTGTACAATAACAACTTCCAAATAAAATCCAATACTTACTTGTCTCCCACAATTCCCAAGTTGATTGTGGGGTAACCATGTTCCTGAATTGTTGCTAAGAGGGTTGAACGATTGCTGTCTCGAATCTTTCCTGGTAAGAGGTCATCTTCAGGATTTAGCAGCTACAAAGCCAAAAAAACCACCAAAAATTATTCTCTTAGGATAATACTGACTATGGTTAATGGAAAAGAAATAGATCTAGTAAGCAGAGTTTACCTTATCTAACACCTACAACAATATCTGGAACATAAAAGATACATGCCCAAGAGATCTCTGAATAAATATTGAGAGTACAGGAGATTGAAAAAAATGTTCTTCCAGAATTAAAAAGCATGCAGAAATTTAAATGGTGACTAAACAGCCAAATATCATACCTGCTTTGGATACAATTTGACAATAATGCTCTGTAGATTGGCCTTCCCAGTGGTTGTTCACCACGGTAAATTAAATAAAATAACTTCCTTTTTCCCTTCCAATAATATTTTCCAGTTTGTCTTTCAGTGAGAATATCTGAGGTAGAGATTATGTGACATGATATTCTCAAGTATGAAGAGAAGGATTGTTTATATTTTGTCTCAAGCTTTTTTATCTCTTTTCTGAAGTGAGATCAACAGTACCAAAGAAGTCAAACTTATTTGAAGAAGAGGGAGACAGGCGTCTTGTCTCTTTATTAGCAAATTTAAACAAGTAATACTTAACTAGATATATGCACAATTATTCCATGACTCTGAATTGAGTCACTCTTTAGAGATTTAATATCTATCATTATGTGTCTATGAAAAAAATTATTAGAAGCTTATTCTATGTTAGGATGTTCCAGTGAGGCAGTGTGGTATATAGTAGGAACAGCTTGGTATTCAGACAAGATTCAAATTCAAGTTACCCAAACACATTACCCCTAATGTTCTCATTTATAACATATAGTAATAGTAACTACCTTGAAAAGTAGTTTTTTTTTTTAATTAATTTTTATTGGTGTTCAATTTACCAACATACAGAAAAACACCCAGTGCTCATCCCGTCAAGTGTCCACCTCAGTGCCCGTCACCCATTCCCCTCCAACAGAAAAGTAGTTGTTAGGATTGACTGAGGTAACGAACATTTAGTTAATATGGGTAAATATATAATAAATATGATTCTCTTCCTAAAAAGCACTTGTTTTACCAATTGCTCTCATATTTTACTCCTAGATGCTATAATAGATGGAATTATAGTCTATGGTGTGAATGCAGATTTAGATTAGATTATAAAATACTTAAGAGGTAGGGGTCCTTAACACATGCAGACACACCAACATACAACTTTAATTTATACATCAATTTCAAGATGGACTTTGATTTCAGAAATATAAAATGAAAAAAAAAAGCACATATTGGAAGTGAGGAAATCTGGAAAATTATCTTAGGAGGTTGAAGGCAAGCCTGCACCTTTCAAATACTTAGACTGTTAATATGACTAATACCCAAGGCTTCATATCTCAGTTCTCCCAAACAATAACTGCTAGCCCCTTCAATCCTCCTTCCGATTCATTGGTGATACCAATGAGTGGCAGGCTCTTTGGCTTTACATTGGAAAAGTAGTAGCTTTGCAACCAACTGTCCCCTTAAAATAATCTTAATCAGTGTCACTGAGAGTCTTCCTTTCAAATACTGCATTAATTTAACTTAATCAGATGCCATGTGACATTGCAACTCACTTTCATCCTTAGTCACTGGCAGAGCTTAGAAAATTGCTATTGCAGTGGTAACATAGATTAATTTTCTGATATTAATTAACACACAGTTATTGAAGTCATTATAATTTTATAAAGGCCAAGGCTTACAGCTCTTGAACTCCATTAATTAGACAAGTTGCTTCAGAAAGAAAACTGTGTGGTTATATAATTTTTTTTCACAAAAGGGTACCACCAACTAAATAACAGTCCCTGTTACTAAGGTGTTTTCTTTGCCATTCACAAGTTCCTTTCTGTTATTTTGCTGCAAACAGTTCTAGAATTAACAGAACAGATCATTGGACAACTGGTTATTTATCTGTAAAATTGACATAACTAAATAATATCTGGTTAAATGAAGGTGTGGGATTTACAATGCATTTTAAATATTTTCAAAGCAAATACACAATTGAATGAGAGTATAAGTCCGAATATAGGATAGATTCACAATATTTCCTTTTAAAACTTAATTGTATTTTCTGGTATCATATACTTCTGGTCATCTTTGAAATGATGCCTGAAACTTGTCACAGTTAAAATACAAAAGAAAGAAAAATACAAAGTAAAATAACACATAACTCATTATCTCCATACCTTGTTACTTTCCTGTGTATCATGTATTAAATTTCAATTTCTTGTTTCTGTTCTTATCAATGGTGCCACTGTCTTTCCAGCTTTCACAAATTTAACTTTTGATTCTTTTAATTTCCCTTTCTAGTCCACTATCTTCCCAAAGATCACAATCCTTAAGAACATCCTAATGTATCTCTTCCTTGACCCTATGTTTTCAATCACTATCTTACCACAGCCTCTCCTCCATTTCAGACATTCAGCATGTCTCAATGTTTGCAAATCCTTATAATTGGCTATCACACCTACAAACTCTTTCCTTCTGAGAAATAAAACAGAAACATCAATTTGCAAAACTACTACTTGCATAATAGATAAACTATGAAATCATGACATGTAACTCAAACAACTATCTTAAAGTCAAATTGCCTTAATACAGGGCAGCCTGCGTGGCTCAGTGGTTTAGCGCTGCCTTCAACCCAGGGCCTGATCCTGGAGACCCCAGATCAAGTCCCACGTCGGGCTCTCTGCATGGAGCCAGCTTCTCCCTCTGCCTGTGTCTCTGCCCTTCTCTCTCTTTGTGTCTCTCGTGAATAAATAAATAAAATCTTTAAAAAAATTTTGCCTTAATACAAACTTGTTTAGACTTATATGCTCCAAGGCCATGGACAAACTGAGACCATGATAACTCCACATGGACTCATGTGCTCCAAAGATAAGAGTGTTTCAGCAACTCATCTATTTTGTAAATCTGATTAGTCTCTGCCTAGACCTTACTTATTAACTGCTACTTTAAAATCACTCCCAGTTCTCATGACCAACCTCAGTTCTCAGAATCCTGTAACTATCCTTCTGTAATTTCTTCCTTTTGGGACACTACTGGGAATGTGCCACAGTGATGCTCTCCCTTGCTCAGAAACTTTAATATATACTGCTTTGCATGATCAATAGGTTTCCCTGGTGGTGATTGTATTAAGACTTTTCATAGTCATGGGGTCCCACCAAAACTTAGGCAAGACCTCTTGCTAACAGTATTCTCATGTTGCTTACATTACACTTCATGAAGGTCTCTTAAGCCTCTTTGCTCTGTAGATTCTTTGCCTGTAAATCCAGCGCTTACTTAAGGTCTAATTCTTTTTTTGTTGAGCTCCCAAAACTAGCTGATATTTATTTTGTTTTTTGTAAGAATAAGGTTCCAATGACTATTTGGTTATCTGATCAAATTTGTTTCAATTGTTTTCCTTGTGAAGGTGCTAAAACATTCATTTGATGCTAATCATTTTATTTGTCAGCAAAAAGATGTAGCTTTTTTGGCTACATTGTTGTGTGTAAGAATTTTTCTTTATGTGTGAGAAATTGGCTTTGGAAGAGATCTCTACCCATTCCTGCTAATTTTTAGGGTTAGCTATTAGGGATTCAACCTTAGTGCTAAGGACTTTAAACATAACATATAAGCAGTATTTTCCCATTTGACTGATTTTAGCTAATGAATTCCTGGGTTCATCTAATAATAAACTTGTGCCACCTCTTGGCATAACTCTGGCTTGTTTTATTTTTCTTGCATTTATCTTTCTAAAAGCATAAATTCAAGGTGCTTTGGTGGCTCAGTCAGTTCAGTGTCTGACTCTTGCTCTTGGATGTCTTGATCTCACAATCACGAACGTCAGTGAGCCCTGTGCTGGGCTCCACACTGGGTGTGGAGCCTACTTAAAAATAAATAAAGAAATAAAAAGCATAAATTCATCAAGAACAATCTAGAATTCCAGTGATCATTTTGGAGTACATAAGACATGACCACATTTATCTACTTAAAAGCACGTTGAGAACAAAGGGGAATACAATTATGTATATTCAATGTTTAGTATTTTTATTGTTATGCCAAGCTTCAAAATGAAGCTTAAATAAAAATGTAAAAAATTTAAAATTGTTTTGTTCAACCCTTACTAGGTTCTCTCTCTCCTTTCTAAAAGAGAAATCACTTACCTTATTTTAAGAAACATCCTTCTTCGTTTCTATTCTTCAGAGATTTAATCCTACTTTTTAAAAAGATTTTATTTATTTATTCATGGGAGACGCACAGAGAGAGGCAGAGACATAGGCAGAGGGAGAAGCAGGCTCCCTGTGGGGAGCCTGATGTGGGACTCAATCCCAGGATGCCTGGATCATGACCTGAGCCAAAGGCAGATGCTCAATCACTGAGCCACCCAGGTGCCCCATTCCTATGGTCTTGATTGAATTACGAAAGGTCCTAAGATTAGTTATAACGACTGTCCTTTTTTTTATCTTTTGAAATGGGTTTGAGATGCTTAGTCTGCATCTAAGACTTTTTCCCTCTTTGTAAAGGGAAAATAATCAGACTTTTATAGTGGTCACTAACTCTTTTCATATACCTTGCAAGCAGCTCCCTCATACATTCCGACTTTTCTTTCTCCCTTTTCTAAAAAACATAATTAATTAATTGATCAAAAACCAATTCCAGTCATTATGAACACAATTTAGGAATACTCCGATTAAAAAAACAAAACAAAAGAACACTCAAAGTCCAGATAAATAGATCTAACACAAAGAGAGGGGAGAAAAGTCAGATTATAAACTCTAATGGAGCATGTTCTTTTTTTTTTTTTGCATGTTCTTAATTCTAAATAGCTTTTGATTAAACTCTGGGAAAAAAGTTTTTTTTTTTTTTTTTTTTTTTTTTTTTACAATTTTATTTATTCATTCATGAAAGACACATAGAGAGACAGAGACATAGGCAGAGGGAGAAGCAGGCTCCACGTAGGAAGCCTGATGTGGGACTGATCCTGGGACTCCAGGATCATGCCCTGAGCCAAAGGCAGACACTCAACCACTGAGCCACCCTGGCATCCTGCAGAAACAAAGTTTTAATTGAGAGTTAAACTAATTGTCTTGGTTACTGGATTATAAGAAAGATAAAAGAACATTCAGAACTTTCAAACACTATTTAAGAATTTGGTGTATTGTAAGTACAGAAGTTTACAAATTGTATTTGAAAAAACTCCACATTCTATTTTTATTATGATGACTTTTTGTACAAATTAGACTGATTTGATAATCTTGGTTTAAAAACTGTCCTGTATTTTCTTTCTGACTTTAACAGCATGTAAGAAATTATGCTAGAATGATATTCTAGTTTAATTTTAATCTTTTAAATTTCCTTTACTGGTTTTGCTACAAGATAGCAAAATTTATATTCATCTAATATGAGAATGATAATATGGAAAGTGTGAAAAGAGGCCGATTAGGTCCAA
This sequence comes from Vulpes lagopus, assembly GCF_018345385.1. NCBI lineage: Eukaryota > Metazoa > Chordata > Mammalia > Carnivora > Canidae > Vulpes > Vulpes lagopus. The sequence goes on from NC_054829.1 coordinate 32,313,632, forward strand.
GTCATGCTACCCCAAAATATAGCAATTAGTACCCTGGATGTTTCAAGTTGAAGGAATTTGAGAAATGGCATATATAGGAAGGACTTTCTGATCTTCCCCTTAAGCAAGTCATAAAATCCTTGTGTGAGAGGTACCTACCCTATGCCTGGAGGAAAGGAGCATTCTTTCTCTGAAGATAAAGGGACTTGGAGGAATCTGAAGGAATAAGCCTTGCTAAGTTTCCCTCAGTTTACTACACTTTCCTCATACCCTTTGTCCTATCATCTTTTCCCATGACTTTCCACTCCTCAATCTAACCTAATATAAAAATGTTCATATATATTTAACATTTTTTTAGGTCTTCATTTTCTTATGAAGGTTCTTATGTCACATAAAACTTATATTAGATAAATGTGCATGCTTTTTTATGGTTAATCTCTTTTGTTACAGAGGTAACAAAATTGAGAACTTGAGACATTTAGAAGATGAATTCTGTTTTCAAAAAGATTTATTTATTTATTTGAGAGAGAGAGGGAGAACGTGAGCAAGCTAGCATTAGCAGGGGGCAGGGGAGGGAGAGAGAATCCAAGCAGACTCCCTCTTGGAATGGAGCCCAACGTGGGTTCAATCTCATGACCCTGAGATCATGGCCTGAGATAAAATCAAGAGTCAGATGCTTAACCGATTAAGCCACCCAGGCATCCCAATAAATAAATCTTTTTTTTTAAATTTTTATTTATTTATGATAGTCACAGAGAGAGAGAGAGAGAGAGAGAGAGAGAGGCAGAGACATAGGCAGAGGGAGAAGCAGGCTCCATGCACCAGGAGCCTGACGTGGGATTCGATCCTGGGTCTCCAGGATCGCGCCCTGGGCCAAAGGCAGGTGCTAAACCGCTGCGCCACCCAGGGATCCCCCAATAAATAAATCTTTAAAGAAATATTGTTTTAACTCCAGCTCATTCAGAACTGTAAGAATATATTCACAGAAAGTTATATAGCTAATACAGAGAGGTTCCAGTACTCTTTATCCAGTTTCCCCAATGGTAACATTTTATATATCTATAGACTAATATTAAAACCAGGAAACTGACACTGGGATAAGGTATTTGTATACTTCTTTGCCACTTTGCCACATTAATAGATTTGTGTAACCTGACATCTAAAATCAAGACACAAAACTCAAAGATATCCCTCATGCTATGTCTAATAGTCACATTCTTCCTCCTCTCCACTCCTAACCTATGGGAACCACTAATACATGTTCCATCTTTTTTTTTTTTTTTAAATTTTTATTTATTATTTTTATTTATTTACGATAGTCACAGAGAGAGAGAGAGGCAGAGACACAGGCAGAGGGAGAAGCAGGCTCCATGCACCGGGAGCCGGATGTGGGATTCGATCCCGGGTTTCCAGGATCGCGCCCTGGGCCAAAGGCAGGCGCCAAACCGCTGCGCCACACAGGGATCCCTACATGTTCCATCTTTATAATATGTAATCTTTTAAGATCGATCCCCCCCCCCCATTCAGTATAATACCATTGAGATCCATCCAGGTTGCTGCATGTAGCAACAGTTCATGCCTTTTTATTGCTGTTTCCAGTTATGGGAATTACAAATAAAGTAGACCATTCATATTTAATGTAATTATTGCTATGTTAGGGCTTACATCTGCTATTTTATATTTTGTTTCCTGTTTGGGTTTTTTGTTTGTTTCCTTTCCTTTACTTTTTGCCTTCCCCTGGATTACTTAAATTTTTTTAGAGTTCCACTTTGATTCACCTGTATTATTATTATTATTATTATTTTAAAAGATTTATTTTAAAGAGACAGAAAGAGAGAGAGAGCACATGCATGGAGGGGAGGGGCAGAGGAGGAGGGAATCCTAAAGCATGCTCCATGCTGAGTGTGAACCTAGCATAGCTCAATACCAGGACCCTGAGATCATGACCCAAGCTGAAATCAAGAGCCAGTTGCTTATTGACTGATCCACCCAGGCACCCCTCACCTGTCTTATTTTTGAGTGTATCTCTTTTGCAGATTTTTTTAGTAGTTGCAAATAAATATGAATGTTCATCACAGCACTGTCTATTTCAATTGTGAGAAACTGTAAACAAATTATGTATCTAATAATAGTTTAGAGCAGGATTTGGAGATTAAGAGTTACTACTGTACTCGGAAAGCAGTTTCTTGGGTAACGAGCACTAATCAGATTTGGGAGTTTTAAAAGAAAGTGGATAGTTATGAAGGAAAGGCAATGAATGCAGGTCTCTCTTTCAACAAATCTAGTAGTCTGTAGGAGGGGAATAGTGGAGTAGCTCGAGGAGGCAATAGGATGTTTAAATATAGGTTTTCTTATAATAGTGGTAATCTCTGTATATTTGAATGTAGAAGGTGGATGAACCACTAGAGAGAAAACAATCAAACACACACACACAAATAATTAGAAACTAAAGAAAATCTACTTGTACCTTTAACTTAGAAAGAAGTAACATTTCTTTTTAGACTGGAAGAAAGGAAGACAGCTAAAGGCATGGGGAAAATTTTGGGTTAAAGAGAAGATGAGGGATCCCTCATCTAGCTCACTATGACAAATATCTCTTAGCTTCATTTTTTTTCCCTAAAGGTGTTGAAGTCATCTGCCAAAACTGAGAGAGAATGGTTGTTACTGAGGTTTAAAAAAGATACAGATATGCAGCTGATTTCTGTGTATTGATTTTATATTCTGCCATGCTGCTGAATTCCTCTATGAGTTCTAGCAATTTTGGGGTGGACTCTTTTGGGTTTTCCACATAAAGTATCATGTCATCGGAGAAAAGTGAGAGTTTGACTTCTTTGCCAATTTGAATGCCTTTTATTTCTTTTTATTGTCTGATTGCTGAGGCTAGGACTTCTAGTACTAAGTTGAACAACAGTGGTGAGAGTGGACATCCCTGTTGTGTTCCTGACCTTAGGGAAAAAGCTCTCCGCTGCATTTCTAAACACTAACAATGAGACAGAAGAAAGAGAAATTATGGAATTGATCTCATTTATAATTGCACCAAAAACCAGAAGATATCTAGGAATAAACTTAACCAAAGAGGTAAAGGATCTGTATTCTGAAAACCACAAAAACACTTAGGAAAGAAATTGAGGAAGACTCAAAGAAATGGAAAAACATTCCATGCTCATAGATTGGAAGAATAAATATTGTTAAAATGTCTATGTTACTGAGAGCAATCTGCACATTCAATGCAATTCCTATCAAAATGCCAATGATATTTTTCATAGAGCTGGAACAAATAATCTAAAATTTGAATGGAACCAGAAAAGACCCTGAATAGCCAGAGGAATGTTGAAAAAGAAAACCAAAGCTGATGGCATCACAATGCTGGACTTCAAGCTATATTATACAGCTGTAATCATCAAGATAGTATGGTACTGGCACAAAACAGACACATAGGGGATCCCTGGATGGCTCAGCGGTTTAGTGCCTGCCTTTGGCCCATGGCATGGCCCTAGCGTCTCGGGATCAAGTCCCACATCGGGCTCCCTGCATGGAGCCTGCTTCTCCCTCTGCCTGTGTCTCTGCCTCTCTCTCTCTCTATGTCTCTCATGAATAAATAAATAAAATCTTTAAAAAAAAAAACAGACACGTAGATCAATGGAACAGAATAAGGAACCCAGAAATGGACCCTCAACTCTAAGGTCAACTCATCTTTGACAAAGCAGGAAAGAAAGCCAATGGAAAAAGGATAGTCTCTTCAACAAATGGTGTTGGGAAAGTCACAATGTAGAAGAATGAAACTGGGCCATTTCCTTACACCATACTCAAAGGTAAACTCAAAATATGTGAAAGACCTAAATGTGAGACAGGAATCTACCAAAATCGTAGAGGAGAATATAAGCAGAAACCTCTTTGACCTTGGCCACAGCAACTTCTTGCTAGACACGTCTCCAGAGGTAAGGGAAACAAAAGCAAAAATGAACTATTGGGACTTCATCAGGATGAAAAGCTTTTGCACAGTAAAGGAAACAGTTGACAAAACCTAAAGACAACCTATAGAATCAGAGAAGATAACTGCAAATGTCTTATCAGATAAAAGTTTAGTATTCAAAATTCTATGAAGAACTTATCAAACTCAATATCCCAAAACCAAATAATCCAGTTAAGAAATGAGCAGAAAGTAGACATGAGCAGACATTTCTCCAAAGAAGACCTACAAATGGCCAATACACACATGAAAAAATGCTCCATATCGCCTGGCATCAGGGAAATACAAATAAAAACCACAATGAGATACCACCTCACAGTAGTCAGAATGGCTAAAATTAACAAGTCAGGAAACATACATTGGTGAGGATGGGGAGAAAGGGGAACCTTCTTGCACTGTTGGTGGGAATGCAAGCTGGTACAGCCACTCTGGAAAACAGTATGGAGGTTCCTCAAGAGGTTAAAAATAGAGCTACCCTAATTGTATTACTAGTTATTGACCCCAAAGATACAAATACAGTGATCTGAAGGAGCATCTGCGCCCCAATGTTTATATCAGCAATGTCCACATTAGTCAAACTGTGGAAAGAGCCGAGATGTCCACTGACAGATGAATGGATATATATGCATATATATATATATATATATATATATATATATATATATACTCACACACACACATATATATACACATACACACACACACATACACACAATGGAATATTACTCAGCCATCAGAAAGTATGAATACTTACCATTTATATTGATGTGGATGGAACTGGAGAGTACTATGCCGAGTGAAATAAGTCAATCAGAGAAAGACAATTATCAAATGGTTTCACTCATATACGGAATATAAGAAACAAAACAGAGGATCATAAGGGAAGGGAAGGAAAATAGAATGGAAAGAAATCAGAGAGGGAGACAACCCATAAGAGACTAAAATATAGGAAATAAACTGAGGCTGTTGGAGGGGAGGTCAGTGGGGGGAAGGGGTAATTGGGTGATGGGCATTAAGGAGAGCATGTGATGTGATGAGCACTGGGTATTATATACAATTGATGAATTATTGAACTCTACATCTGAAACTAATGATGTATTATATATTGGCTAATTAAGTTTAAATTTAAAAAATAAAAAATAAATTTAAAAAATGAGACATAGAAAAAATTGGAATATACAATGTATAAATTGACAAGACAGTGACATCAGAATTATTGAAGAATTTTAAGTACCACATTGACATTAAATGGCAGAAATCACAGTTCTCTGAATTTTTTTGGTAATGTTTTGTCTGCTTGGGAGCAAAAATGGAGAAAGTAGAGGATGGAGTCAATAAGTTTAGGTATTAGCATACTAAGCAAAGGTATAGATTAAAGGAGTCAGGCTATCTGAAGTGCTATTGAGAGCAACATTAAAGTGGTAAGTCATGGTCTTTAATCTGGACAAGAAGTACAGTATAGCTAGAAGAAAGTAATGAAAGTAAAAATGACCTAACCTGATAGGTTTTAGGGACTGCCACTGGAAGCTGGAGAAATGAAATGTAAGGAATCTCCGATGGGAAGCATTGTGGCACAGTGGGAAAAAAGTCATTACAGCCAGAAGACTTAGTTGTGAAATGAGGCTCCATCATTTACAAAACAATAGATGATTTTGTGTAAATAGAAAATTGTTTTGTTTTTGAGCTTCAATTTTCTCATACTTAAAATGAAGGATAATTATACTGTTCTCATAGTGTTGCTTTTAATCATAAAGCACATAGTGATACTGGTCACAGTAGGCACTCATCTTTCTGTTCCCTCTCTTATTAGTAAAGTTAAATATTATAGTTCTGTAATAGCAGCTGCTTGTGGAAGACCCAAGGAATATTATATGGAGATTTTAGGGAAATTTTATATATCTAAAGTTCAAACTTGTTTGTACAGGCCTTTGTTTTTGATGATGGCCAAGAAAATGATAGAAAATGTAACAGAGTAAGCAAACACATAGTGGAGATGAATACATTTAATTCTACGTGTGTGTGTGTGCATGAGCATATGTGATAGAAAGGGAGTAAGATGGAGAGACAGAAAGAGAGAATATTAAATGAATAAATATGTTATAAAATATGGCTGAAAGTCAAACAGTACCCTCAAAACTAGAAGACCCAGCACCTACTAAAGAAATATTATTGCTTGTACTTTGAGTAACTAGAAAATATGCATACAATCTTACTTCCTGAACTAATGGCAGCTGGCTGACTGATGTCCAGTTTAAAGGCCTTTAGGTCACCATCTAAAATTTCAAGGATTGGGAAATAGATGATATCATCAAGAGTCAAAATTAGAAAATAAAACTGAGAAATGTAAAGTAAAACAAAACAAAAAACTGGGAAATATAAAGGTCAGGGAAAAAGGAGGAAGATACAGTTGCCTCCTGAGTGTAAGATTTTTATCTTCTATGTATATTCATTTCCTAGGTGACGTTATCAAGTCTCATGATTTAAAATACTATATATATGCTAATAACTTCCAAAAGTATATCTTTAGGTCTAATCTTTCTCCTAAGCTCCAGACAATATGTTCAATTGCCTACTCAATATTTCTACTATAATTTCTAATAAGTATCTCAAACTTAAATGTGTCTAAAACAGAAGCCCTGATTTCTGCTTCCTAATTTTTCTCACCTGGTAAGTGATAACTATCCTTAGAATTGCTCAGGTCAAAACCTTGGAATTCATCTTGACTCCCCACTTTCTCTTATATTCTACTTTGAATTCACCAGCAAAACCTGTTGGGTTTACTTTCTGAATATATTCTGGATCTAATTATTTCTCACCATCTCCACTACTACCACGCTGGTCCAAATCTCTTGCTGGATATTACATATCTTTCTAACTAGTCTCCCTGCTTTTTTTTCTTTTCTCTCCTATATGCCATGCTACTTTGAAACCAGAGTAAACATTTAATAACTTAAGACATGTTATATTTCATGTTATGTTTCCCTTCTTCAAAACTGACTCTTTAAATTAGTTGAGTGGGGCGAGCGAGCTGAGTGCTTGTGTGGTCGCTTCTTGGAGACCGGTAGTGCTTGCAGCATGGCTGACCAACTGACTGAGGAGCAGATTGCAGAATTCAAAGAAGCTTTTTCACTATTTGACAAGGATGGTGATAGAACTATAACAACAAAGGAATTGGGAACTGTAATGAGGTCTCTTGGGCAGAATCCCACAGAAGCAGAGTTACAGGACATGATTAATGAAGTAGATGCTGATGGTAATGGTACAATTGACTTCCTGGAATTTCTGACAATGATGGCAAGAAAAATGAAAGACACGGACAGTGAAGAAGAAATTAGAGAAGCATTCCGTGTGTTTGATAAGGATGGCAATGGCTATATTGGTGCAGCAGAGCTTCGCCATGTGATGACAAACCTGGGAGAGAAGTTAACAGATGAAGAGGTTGATGAAATGATCAGGGAAGCAGATATTGATGGTGATGGTCAAGTAAACTATGAAGAGTTTGTACAAATGATGATAGCAAAGTGAAGACATTGTACAGAATGTGTTAAATTTCTTGTACAAAATTGTTTATTTGCCTTTATTTGTAACTTATTTGTAAAAGGTTTCCCCCTGCTGTCAAAAAATATGCATGTATAGTAATTAGGACTTCATTCCTCCATGTTTTCTTCCCTTATTTTACTGTCATTGTCCTGAAACCTTATTTTAGAAAATTGATCAACTGTCATGTTGCATGTGGCTTACTCTGGATATACTTAAGCTCTTCTGCACATCTAAACTTAGATGGAGTTGGTCAAATGAGGGAACATCGGGGTTATGCCTTTTTTTTAAGTAGTTTTCTTTAGGAACTGTCAACATGTTGTTGAAGTGTGGAGTTGTAACTCTGCATGGACTCTGGACAGTCAACAATATATACTTAAAAGCTGCACTATTGCAAAAAGGGTTTATTATCCAGGTACTTGTACACTATTTTTTTGTACTGCTGGTCCTGTACCAGAAACATTTTCTTTCATTGTTACTTGCTTTTTAAACTTTGTTTTAGCCACTTAAAGAAAATCTGCTTATGGCACAATTTGCCTCAAATCCATTCCAAGTTGTATATTTGTTTAAAAAAAAAGATTTACAATTTACCCCCCTAAAAACAACAAAAAAAACCCCACAAAAAAACTGACTCTTTAGAATAAAATGGTCTTGTTTCTGTTATCTCCCCAACTTCACTTCCTTTTACCTTGCTCCTTTCCCTCTATACTTCAGCCACAAACATGACAAACACACAGCCTACCTCAGGGATTTTTCATTCTCTGTTGTTCCTTTGCTTGGAACTCAATTCCCCTCATATGGCACACACCCTCAATACCTTCAGATTTCCACTCTAATTTTGCCTTATCAGTGAGGCCTGATTATACTATATAAAATAGAAAGCTCAATCAGTCAGGTCTGGAAAGGAAAACCAAATTGTCTAGGTATTTCAAATGGAGGGGAGTGGGAGAAAAAAGGATTTAATGTAGGAAATTGGTTACAACTATGTTGGGAGGGTTGGAGAAACAAAAGGAGAAAAGTCACCACTATCCCTAGGGCTGCTTGGGGAAAGTGATGTTAATGAGAATTGAGGATATTATACTCCTGCTAGCTTTTTTCCAACTTCTAATATTGTGTTAATGCATCGTAATGACAATACCTAACAGGACCACAGCTGTGGTTTTCAGCTTTCCAGTCTTATTGTATAGGGGAGAATATGAAAGGGCTGATGTAGGGTAGGTTTCAGCAGGTAATATCTGGCATGTACCGCTTCTACTACTAGTCTTTATCATCTTATCCTTTATTTTTCTTCATACTACTTGCTGCTATTTGTTCATTGACTATCTCTCTACCCTGCCTCCCTCAGAGTATAAATTCTGTAAGAACAGGGAATTTGTCTTGTTTGCTGCTATATCCTAAACAGTCAGAACAGTGCCTGGTATCAGTACGGTAGTATACTAAATGGGGAGGGGTGGTGAAAATGGTTTGCCTTAGTGGAGAAGAATATTTTATCACTGACATTGTTTAGAGTTGTCAGTTCATGGTAATAATAAAAAGCAGAATGACTTATAGTCAGTTTTATTATTATTTTCTAATTTTCTTATGTGAGGGTAACAAGTTAATAAAACTCTTTTCCATCCCTAAGGACAAATTTGAGCTTGGGTTAACTTTCTAGTTCTATTCCCCTGGAAATTTGATAAAGATGAAATGTCAGCTTGTTACTAGGCAGCATTTCTTATGGGAAAAGTCATCTCTGATCGAAAACTTACACAGGGACTAGAAGGAACTATAAATGAACAATAAATACCTAGTGGGAAGCCATAGCTTTGGGCTTTTGTGAATGTAGTGGCATTTGTATCTGGACATTTCCCTTATAGGGATCCTGGGAGCTGCCTAAGACTGTTATAAGAAATATTGATTCCTATGTAGGACATGCTTCTAAGTTGGTGGCTCCCATACTCTCCTAGTATAATTCTTGTTCCCTTGTACCTGAATGTCACTTGGAGAAAAAAGAGAATAGTTATTGGATGGCTGTGTAGATGATTAAGAGGACTAGTTCAACTGAAGATGAAAGTCTGATGCAGCCTTTCTGGACACTGAGTTTCCTGCTCAAAATCTTTCTAAATAAACTGGTTCACAGTACAGTGTATTCACATCTTATAAGTCTGATTTTAGTTAAGATAAACCCTGATGGGCATTCTAGCATGTAATAGATGCTTAAAAAATATTTATTGAACAAATGCATGAGTTTGGAAGCGTATGCCACAATTATGTACCTCCTGGACGATACTGCCTAAATTTAACATACACAGTTTGTTGAAACCAACAAATGTCTACATCAACTGTTTGATATTATAGTCTACAACTGTATCTCCCCGATTTTGAAATAATTCCTTCATCCCAAACAAACACATGTAGTCACAAAATACTGGGCAGGTTTTAAAGATAATATATACAGACATCTTGTATGGCATTATTTGGATTGCCTCAGGCCATTGTTCTGTTAGCCAATATACCACACTGGATTGAAAAGTGGACATATGTGAAGCCACACATATCATGGGAAATCAGTTAGTACTTAAGGGGAGCTTGTGCTGTGACTACCTAAATTACAGACTTGCCACACTAATAGACAAGTGTAATTTCTTTGGTCTCACTGAAAATAAATACTTTTTTCCATTATTTTCTGTCTATCAAAGATCTCAAGCCTTCAGAAGAGATACTGTATTTTATTCATCTTTTTTATCCCCAGTTTCCAGTATAATGCCTGGCATAGAGGTACCCAATAAACATTTGTTGAACTAAACTATACAATCATAAAGAGTCATAATAACACCTAAACTTGGATAGAAATAGGGAAAGAATGCCAAGCTATATGGAACCAGAGATTATGTATTTAGAAATATTAGATTGTGGATTTAGGGATTTGGAAACATTATTCCCTTGGAAAACCACAATAAATATAGAAGGCCACAGAAAGTAGCATCTATCAAAGTGTCTCCAAGGATAATCAAGCCTGGGGAGGCAGAGAACTAGGACTAAAAATTCTTCCTTAGACTCCATGATGTAAGTATCATCTCTAGTCTTACCCCATCACTTTTCTTTACCACTAGTAAATAGCTGTAATACAGAATGTATGATAGCTTTAAAATATTACTACCAATGTACTCTGGAGGATAAGCGAGACTACAGTCCAGCCCTACAAAAACAATAGGAAGAATACAAGAAATATAGCTTAAACAAAATTGCCTAATAACTAGCTACTTATGAATTTGCTCATTTTCTTTAGCTTTCCCAAACCCCATGAACTCACCTAGATGCACAGAGCATATAAATAAATCACAAATAAGAGTTGTTTGTTAAGTCAACCAGTTTTTCAGAGATTTCTTTTTTGATGCTAAACATGGTGTCAATTGGTCCTAGGGATATTAAAATATTCACTATGTAGATCAATTGAAAAGAATGTTTTGGGTCAGTCAATAGTTTTAGAGAATGACCAGTGCACCTATACTGGGTCTACAATGCTCATTCATCTCTCCAGTAGCAAAACAAATATTCTATTCTTTTCTTTTGCCCTTTTTTTTTTTAATTTTTTAAATTTATTTATGATGGTCACAGAGAGAGAGAGAGAGGGGCAGAGACACAGGCGGAGGGAGAAGCAGGCTCCATGCACCGGGAGCCCGATGTGGGATTCGATCCAGGGTCTCCAGGATCGCACCCTGGGCCAAAGGCAGGCGCCAAACCGCTGCGCCACCCAGGGATCCCTCTTTTGCCCTTTCTAAAAGAGCTATAGAGGTAATGGAGAGACCTTTGAGAATGTTCATTTCCAAGACTTTAAGAAATTAAAAATAATGATATATTAATTGCTTATTTTCAAAATAAAAAATTAGAGATTAAAAGAGGAAAAAAAAAGAAATCCTGTTAATCTTCTTAAAAATAGTAAGGTCTAAAGGGCTAAAAAACACAGTATCTGATTCTTTCTTAGGCTTTGAATTACCAGCAGATCCTTTTTTCCATATTCCCAGTTTGATTAGAACTTCTGACTTTTTATATAACCTAAGCAAAACATGGAACAGGAAAATTTTCAAGAGTTTTCAGAAAAGATTGACTAAATCTCCATTCTAAATCAGGGCTGAAATGACATTTGGCATACTGAGAAGCACGCCACTTACAGATGCTATCTTTGGAGAAAAAGAAAAGATTATCAAATCCTTCCTAATGATTAAGGATCATATGGAACTTCTAGCAAGATGAAGGGCTAACCATTGTGTCCCAATTCATTGATTTATTTCCCACACAGAGGTGGCCCATCATCTCAGCAGCAAGGTGGGTAGAATTAATTATCCTAATAGACTGAGCACTAAATTTGCATAGTTGAACATCAATAGCTAGCAGTCATCATTCTTGGTTTATAAGTACTGAGTGTGTAGAAAGGCCATTGGTTATAATATTTTATTCTAATAAATGGAAGGAAAGATTTCTCAATATGTAATTTCAAGTTTTCCTTCTTCTTATCTTTTGTACTTGAACTATCCTGAAGCCAACTTATTATTTCCCTGTTATAGGTATGTGGTAAAATCTATAATCCACAATGTTCTATTTACAACACAGAACAGTGGTCAAAAAAACTTTTACCTGGAGGTCCAATTACCCATCCCCAAACCCCCCCCCCTTTTTTTACCTCATTCCCTGTTGACATGACTGCAACAACTGGAAACTTATTAACTTCAACCTCTGTGACACCTACAGTTGCCAGAAGACCAATCTCTGAGGGGCCCATATGGGTTCCTTTGGCCAAAACGCATTCCCCTCTTTTAATGTCATGGCCGATGGGTCTGAAAGTCAAAGCAGAACCATAAGGAGTATGACTAAGAATAATATTTTCTCAACTGACTTTAGTGTCAAAGAAGGAAGACACTCGAGGAGAAAAAAGTCAAGAGATGAGGCAGGAACAGAATGATAAAATAAAAAGCTTCTAATCACACAGTAGAAGAGAGAAAATAGAATTTCTATTACTGCTAAACAGGAGTATGTTACTTCACATTTGAAAACTATTTTACAAATTGCTTTGTATTACATTACAGTCAAAAACACCAATTGCAAACTTTCTTTGATATAAGGCAAGAATGTATGTGAAAATATCTAGTGGCATTAGGGATAAGAGGTCCACAGCATATTAGCTTTGAGGTGAGAAGAATAACACTGATGAGGTTACAGTCACAGGGATAATTTCTCTTCAGACAACTTACACTGGCCCAAGTTTGTGGCCACAGAAGTCCACTCAGAGTGGCTTCTTGCCTTAGGGATGTGAGAACTGTAGCTTTGTCATAAGGACATTTGAGCATATCAGTATTGATGGGATCAGGGTAAATATATTCCAATGTAAGAAAAATAATTTAAAGTTTATGTACTACTTATGATAAGACAGTAGTCTCATCTTTGTATATAAAGAATAGCAGATTATTCCATTATTATTGGTAGTCAGTAGAGGAGGGGCATTAGTTAACTGCAGAAAAACTCAACTCTAGGATTATCTGTGTTATACCAAATTCTGGATTATCTAGGGGTAGGGTTGGGTAATTCTGGATTATCTAGAAGTAGTAGGATTATTTGTGGATTAAGTAGGCTCATGACTTTACTTCTTTCTCAAGTTGCTTTGGACTATTTCATTTGCCTTTAATACATTTATGAAAAAGTAGGCTGAGTGGACAGGAGATGTAGAATTAAGAAAATTCATTTTGCTATTTGTTAAAAGTCTTGAACACTAATGGGTAATTGACTGAGCTGTGGATTTACAATAGCCATACTCTCCTGAGTTCATGATCATGTAGAAACAAAAGTCGGCCATACATTTTATACATTATGAACTTACCTGATATCTTGGCCTGGTCGAGCTTGCACTAGAATTCGTACTTCAAGTTCCTCAGTGCCCTATAATAAGAGCAAGTCATGTAATTTTGAAGAGAAAAATCTAAGGGAATTTCTGATCAATACAATTTAGCTACTCAGATGCTTTTATCATCAGATAGGCCCAGAACATATACAAATATAGAGAACAGAAACATTTGCTACACATTTTGAACCACAGGTTCCTGAAAGACTAAATTGATGCCAATAAATTTATTTATAAATAAACAAAACATTTTTTTCATAATTTTCATGCTTTTTAAAAATGTACCAATTTAAATACTGGATCTTAGATTGTAAGTAGCATTCTCAAGGGAAAACAAAAAATATATCTATATGGCTACCCTAATAGATAACAGTGAATGTAGATGGAGATAACCTGTCTCTTCTGTTCCCTTGAATTATGCTCAATTTTATAATGCTCAATGCTATAATTGGGTACATAATTGGGTACATAATATGGGTACTATGCCAAGTTTTCCAAATATCTGCAGAAATTTCAGTGAGGACTTACAGTTTTCCTGGTAGTAGATTTCTGTAAATTAATGGTGATCATTAATTTTACATTTATGGGCTGTGAATAATATTTTGACACTGGAACTGTGTCTTGTCATCTGGCAGAGTCTGTGGATGCCTGTGTGCTGGATTTTAATGTTCTGCTGGCTTCCCTGAAGCCAATAAATCTGTTGGACAGTTTTAACAGCAGGCAATGTGATCTGTATGCCAAGTGTTGAATTTTATAAGCCTTAAATGTGGGAAAGTGATTAAAAAGAAAATCCTAGATCAAGAAAAGTGGTTGTCTCTCAGCATGTCCAAATTTTACTGTGTAGCCAGCCCAGAAGAATATTTATTTTAGCTCTAGCTTTTAAGATATAAAATATCTTAAACTACTTCAAAAAACAATTTAAGGTAGCCAACCATTAAAATGTCAGTTGAAACTATTCTTTTATTAGTGGCTGATACTCTGGTTCCAATAATTGCCACTAGTTTCAGTAAGATGAAGGCCTGTTTAGACCAAGGAAAATTCTGAATCCTTTAATTGTAAGCTATAGAGGGAGCACTGACACAAATTTAATTTTTCCAGGCTATCATTTGATGGCAAAGATTTTTCTGAATTATAGAAAACCAGAGTTGAAGGGTTATTTGGTTCAAATGCTTGGCTTAGCGTAACATTCAAGAACTTGCCCAAGTGTTCTTTGTTAAATTCTTCTGTAAATTCTCCTTCACATTTTATCAGAAGCTAGTCTTGAACAAATTTCTCAGCTGTAAAGTATGTCAACAGTTAATGTCTCTGCTGTTCTATCTTGAGATACTTTCCTTCTTGGAAAGAAAGAAAGAGTGAAATTTCATGGATCAAATGCGGTTTAAATTCTGTTATAATTACAGTAATGATCATAAAAATATTTCTTGTAACAAAAGATGTTCAAATATAAGGCAATTCCTAATTACTGGAGACACACTCTACAATGTAAAATCTTTACTTTACCAAAAAGACCCTACAAAAAACCACACAAAAAACCACAACTGGATTAATCTTATAAACAGTGCAGAAAATGGGCATAATTTATAACATTGCCATAGGAACAGAGTGCTAAGACCTGGTGATGACGTACATCATCGGATTCCCTGATTAGTTCAGTATCTTCTACTTGTACTACTGCATCAGCACCGCAGGGGATTGGAGCACCTGTTGTAACCCGCATGACTTGTCCTGGCATTACTGTCTGAGTTGGCTGAAAATACAAACATGTAAGAAAGAAATGATTTACTTTTCTGTTGCAAAGGAAAAGTCTACAGGAGAGGTAATATTTTAAGAAACAAACCATAAAAGGAAAATCTTATACTCTTACTAATTTTGGTCCAATGTAATATAAAAACTATCCACAAACAGGTGCATTTATACCAAAGGGACTTGAACTTGATTTAAGGTAATGACCATTAGATAGATGTCTTTCTTGGTGCACTGTTTTCCTTTTGAAGAACTGTCACTTAACGTTTGTCACTATTGTGTCCCACTCAAATATGAATTTTCTCAATACCTATATGTAAAGTGATTTGAGTGTCTTTAAGGAAGAAGAAATGTCATGCGATGTGATTTTATAAAAGACAATTATGAAAAACTAGAACGTTGGTCCTTTAAGTTCTGATGTTTAAGAAATGTAGTTCTTTATTAACTAAACTTTTGATTTAATAAAGGCAAATCAGAAAAATCATTTTAATTATTTCCCTTGAAAAATCTTTCTAAAACATATTAGTTCATTTTTCAATAATGAAAGTCTAGAACATGAAATCAAGTAATTCAAAAATGATTCCAGTATTTATGATTTGGGTTAAACATTATATCCAAGATTTTCATTATCTGAGCTCTCAAACCGATGTTACAGGAGATTGGACCCGCCTTGCAACCTTCTCTCAGCATAGAGGAAAGCATACTTCTGTAAGATCCATTTGATAGGTTTGATTTGGCCTCATAGGCCAATGATTCAGGTCAGAGTTGGGAACAGGAATGCTTCAAATTTCCTCTAAAAGAAGATTCTGAGATATTATTTATTTCCTGATAAAGAGAGATCTTTCTAAAGATATATGTTTTTAAGTATTTAAAATCTTAAGTCACAACAATGCAGATAGACTTAACATTACTGAAATGTATGCTTAAAAATGGTTATGATGGTACATTTTATGTTATATATTTCTACCACATTAAAAAAATTTAGGGAATGATTAAGGAAAAATACCTTAATCCAATCCAAAAATATTGGATGTACAAAGTAAAACAAGAAATTTATTTATCTTAACAGCCTTAGAAATCTTCTTTCAATAATATTGCAGCGGGACGCCTGGGTGGCTCAGTGGTTGAGCCCCTGCCTTTGCCCTGGATCCTGGAGACCTGGGATCGAATCCCACATCAGGCTCTCTGCATGGAGCCTGCTTCTCCCTCTGCCTGCATCTCTGCCTCTCTCTCTGTCTCTCATGAATGAATAAATAAAATCTTTTAAAAAAAGAAAACTTTAAAAAATAATATTGCTGCAAACAACACCACCAATAGCTAAAATTATCAAATCCTTCAATTTATGCTAGGTACAGTGTTTAATGCATTGTTATATTCTAGAATATAAGCCTTACAAAGACAGTTATTTATTTTTTGTTTGCCCCTCAAGATCTTCATTTTCTATCCTGTGCTGTGGGCCACAAGGTTGACCTCTATACACTATTTCAACCAGGTTCATTTTCTATCTTCATTTTCTATCCTGTGCTGTGGGCCACAAGGCTGACCTCTATACACTATTTCAACCAGGTTCCCATAACTCTGGCTTCTGATTAGGTTCAGCCAATGGAAGCGGTCAAGAGATTACAGGATAGGAGGAAGGGAAACTGCTGGGCTGCAGTTTGGGGATGGCTCTATCATCTTTACTATTGAGGGCCACAGCTCCTATTGGGTAGTCCTATCCCATAGCTATGAACCTTCCCCAGGTCCAGGTACCACTCTTTCTCTTTGCCCTGTCAGACCCAGAGGTGGTTGGTAATGGAGTGTCACTGTTGTTAGCACCTGGGTGCTTAACATTCCTTTGTTAGTTTCCCTTAAAACTCTATTTCTTGGATATAGTCTGTTTAATCACCCCTTTACCAGAAATATTCATTGCTCTATCATCCAAAGCCTAGAAAGTGTCTAGCACAAAGGTGGTGATGAGTAAATATTTATAGAATGAATGAATGAACATTAATGATCTCAGTAGCTGACAACTACATGCATGGAGTATTCCATACTTCTTGGCTTGAAACGCCAATGTTCTCCCTGCTCTTCTCCCACAGCTAATCTCCCACAGAGATTCTTGGGATTAGCTCTGGCCTTGAGCTATATATCTTATAGTCTCTTCTTCTGATATTTGAATAAAAGACATTCCAGGCTTTTTGGAATGGTTACATTTTTATGTGATTTTCTACCACCATGCTGCCTAGGATTTCATATGAAAAGTTTAGGGCCCAAGCATTAAAATTTAAAAAAAGTTCAATCTAGGTATTATTCATTGTCTGGGACATCTTACCATACATGCCATTTTGCAGTGCCATGATTTTTGATGAAAAGTATTAAAGTTTTTATAGATGTATTTTTTTAGCAGAAGTACTAACACTAAAACTATCTTCAGAGCCTATGGAACAAACATATTTAATTTAGGCCTAAACAGGTTCTTCTTTTGTTGAAAGTGCCTTTTGGCTCAGGCAGGAAGTGAATCTTAAAGTGAATTTCAGGGCAGTTGCTTCTTAGGCTGAAGTGTGTGAGCCTGGAGCCCTGCCTCAATTTAATGAGGTTTAATGTACCATACTCTGTAAATTTACTTTAAGTTTTATCGTGGTTGTACATGTAATCTTCTCTACTTCTTGGCTTAGACCAACTCTTGAGAAGTGTTTATGTGTGATTATTAAATATAAAATTTGACTCCTAAGATTAGTAAATCTGTATGACAGGTGAAGACTTCCTACCAGCTCACTTATATGAGATCCAATGTAAAAGATATCATTGGATTTATATTTATATATCCACTTAGAGTAAACACATAAACCTCAATTGAATGGAATCGTTGAAAAACTCTAGGAATACATGAAGTATTTCCTTTAGATTGTTAAGAGTAACAACTCTTTAAGAGTAACTCCTTATTTTTTATTTTTATTGACATACCTTATATGTTTTAATATAAAGTAAAAATGGTTAAAATATTTATTTTTTTCCTTAATAGAAATTGTGTTGGGTTTTTTTGAGATTTGCCCAATGACAGCACTTTATAATCATGTAATTATTTTCTTTGACAGTGTCCAGTGCTAATCAATAGGATCAGTGAGTGATTTAAAGTCAAGTTTTTTGGTACACCAAAAAATTATTTTGAAATCAACTTGTAAAAAACTTAAAGTCTCAGTGAATGCAATGGCACCTAATTCTCAAGTGTATGTACTTTCAAGAAGTGAGCATTTTGGCTCTTGTAAGATCTCTGAAATTGCTATAAAGTCTGTATAATACCTTAGTTATACATAAAGGATATCATAGATAACTTAAAGAGAAACCCCATTTTTAAAAATAGTTTTCATCTTTTTTCCCCATTGAACTTACAAGAAGTTAGCAACTTTTATGGTTCATGAATTTTTTGTGTTCCTAGTTTTCTAGTACAGTTGGAAGTCTTAACTAGTAAGTAAAGTTTAAGACCATAAGGTACTTATTAATCTGTTACCTATCTACTATTTGTACTAGGCTTTGACTACCACAAACTATTTGCAGTTTCCTAAACATTCCACGCAATTTTTAAAAACACCTCTGTGTCTTGATTTATACTGTTCTCTTGGCCTGAAATGTCCTTTTCTCATTTCTGTTTTTGTAAAATCCTCTCCTGGTCCAGTTCCAATGTTATTTTCTTAATCCTTCTAGGATGAAATGCTCAACCTCCCTATTGTGCTCCACAGTACATGACTGATAGCATTAGTTTAACACTTATTATATTTAGTTATTTATATTGTCTCCTCCACTAGATGTAAACTCCTTAAGAGTAGAAATCATATCTTAATCTGTTTTATCTTCCCTAGAAGCCAACACAGTGCCTGGCACACACGGTAGGTATGTTTGATAATAAGACTCAATTGAAGATCAGAGACCTAGAATAATTGGTACTCTGTGGCTTTGCTATACAAATGGATGCTTCAGACATCCAACACTGGCTGAAATACATATCAAGAAGTCAAATAAATTATGAGATCATAATACAAGTCATTTATAAAAATGGCCTAGCTGGTTCTTTTTGTCAGGAAAACAGTCATGGAGACTAAACCAGCCTGTGTACAGCATCTAATTACTATAGTGCCAGGCTTGGCTTCAGAGATCTATACACAGTTCTCTTCAATGCTTGGATGTAGGGATGAGGTAGCTGGAGTCACCACCGCAAGCACCATTATTCTATATACTTCCTCAAATTCTCCATATTTTCAGTACATATGGGAGTACATACTAAGCCAAGGAAGAAAAGGCATGGGACATAGCTTTTGCTCAAACCTCCACACTCATTCACTCACTCATTCATTCATTCATTCATTCATTCATTCATTCATTCCCTCCTTTATTTTTATATAATGCTTATGAATGCTTGGTGGTAGCAAAAGAAAAAAGTATCTTGGTCTTCTTCTAGTTCTATTTAATAAGGTAGGCGCTCTTTTAACCAAGCTTCAAAATTCACTGGATTAATGCATGTTTTATATTTCCTCTTAAACATAATGTTGCTTCAACACTGCTTAAGTTTGAGGCTGTTAGATTCTTGTATAATAATTTTCCACTTGTTTCCAATTAAATGGCCAATTACTAGTGTCAAAAGCATTAAATAAGAGGACTTCTACTGTACTTCCATTATGGTCCATTAGTGCTTCATTTCTTAATAGAAATATATGTACACCTGTTCACTGGCTAGCTTCCCAGTGAGAAAACCTTATCTAAGTGATTAGCTAGAGAGGTTAAAAAATTTGCTTCTTCTAATTTTCCCTGTTTGTAACACAAGTTGGAGAAAAGTCTGAGATCACCTAGAAACTATAGTTCTACTGAGAATATTAATGTTTATACAGGAAGAAAGAATCATCTAATCACAGGACTGGAAAATTCTTGTGGGGCATGTCTGTGAGCTATACCAAAAATACCATGTTATATATTAATAGACGCAGATTTCTTTCAGTTAAAAAATAATTCTGTTGGTTCTTTCTCATAAGAACCATCCTTTAATCTCTTTGATAACCTGTCTAATCCATCGCTAAGATTTTCATTGCAATGATGGTAGAAGCTTAG
Organism: Vulpes lagopus; assembly: GCF_018345385.1. Classification (NCBI taxonomy): domain Eukaryota; kingdom Metazoa; phylum Chordata; class Mammalia; order Carnivora; family Canidae; genus Vulpes; species Vulpes lagopus. The sequence goes on from NC_054829.1 coordinate 32,333,812, forward strand.
AATTCGATGCTAGAAGTCCATGACGCTGAAATCTTCAGAGCCTTTCAGGCCTAAGTATCTCACCTGCTCACCAGCTTGGGATTCCCCAATGATGAAACGATCTCCTGGGCCATCGGCAGCTGTGAGGTGAACAGAATCAAGAACAAACATCAAAATGGACCTATAGCAAGGAATAAGGATCTAGTACTGGAATTCTAAAATTTGACTCAAATCATCAGATAAGGCTTCAGGAAAGTGCAATATTTTTCTAATCTTCTAGACCAGACAATGGTATTGTTACTACTAGTTTGATCTTTGTACCCATCATTCACATGTACCAGTAAAAGTGGTCCTAATTGTGCCCTTTCTTGGTGTTGCTGGAGATTGTCTTCCTGTTGCTCCATAATTTCCATACTTGTAATTTTAATTTTTTTAAAGATTTATTTATTTTAGAGAGAGAGAGAGTGAAAGAGAGAAAGCATGTGTGAGTCAGGGGAGAGGCAGAGGGAGAAAATTTTCAAGCAGACTTGCTGCTGAGCAGGGAGGCCAATGTGGGCTGATCCCACAATCCATGAGATTACAACTCATAAGATCATAACCTGAACTGAAACCAAGAGTTGGAAGCTCAACTGACTGATCCACCTGGGAACCACATATACTTGTACTTTTTAAATAAAATTATTTCTTCTAGCCTCCTCCTAAATAAATATACCACCTTTTCTATGGGTATGTATGTGTGATGCATGTATACACTATTGTGGATATATCTTATCTATACAGATAAAGTACTGTTGATATTCATATTTTTCCATTTTTCTATAAATTTCAAACTATTCATACTATTCTTATTTATCACCCAGTCTGATTTTCAGAATAACCCAGTTGAGTAGAAAAAAAACATATCTTCTTTTTTTCATTTCACATTTGAAGAAAATGAGTTACAGAATGAAGGAACTTAGGTTGACAAGTTCTGGTTAGTGGCAGAGCTAGGACTAAAATATAGTTCCTTAATTCCCAATACAGTATTTAAAAAAAAAAGGGGGTCAAAATGCTATTTCTAAATCATAATAACGCAGTTCTGCATTACAATTTCCACTATTTATTTTTATTTTTAGAGATTTTATTTATTTATTCATGAGAGACACAGGGAGAGAGAGAGAGAGAGAGAGAGAGAGAGAGAGAGAGAGGCAGAGACACAGGCAGAGGGAGAAGCAGGCTCCATGTAGGGAGCCTGATGTGGGACTCGATCCCAGGTCTCCAGGATCAGGCCCTGGGCTGAAGGTGGTACTAAAATGCTGAGCCACCTGGGCTGCCCGCCACGATTTTTTTTTAAGTCAAAAGAAACACTTTCAGAATTGAGATGGAAAAACATCCATTTTTTTTCTATATATAGTATAGTAAAATTATATTATTGGATGAAAAAATATTCCTGGAGAGAAATGTATTCAAAAGCTTTTTTCAACTATGATGTGGATTTAGATCTATGCTACTGGCAAGGCAGTGCCTATCTAATGTGTTTTATGATCATGACCATTACTTCCATGTCATCTGCATACAGCAAGGATTTGTGGATTCATACACTGAAAAATTAATTTTCTATATTAATATTTAAATTATATTTGCAATCATGCTGATAAATAATAAAAAAGTATTTCTCTCTTAAAAAAGACATATGAGGGACGCCTGGGTGGCTCAGCGGTTGGACACCTGCCTTCGGCTCAGGGTGTGACCCGGGATCCAAGATGGAATCCCGTGTAGGGCTCCCTGTGGGGAGCCCGCTTCTCCCTCTGCCTATGTCTCTGCCTCTCTCTCTCTGTGTCTCTCATGAATAAATAAATATTAAAAAAAAAGACATACGAGATTCACTTTTAATTTTTATGAATTTTTCAAAAAAGATTTTTCTTTATTTGGGAGAGAAAAAGAGCATACGTGCTTGTACATATGAGCAGAGTGGGAGGTGGCAGGGAGGAGCAGAAGGAGCAGGACTAGCTGACTGCGCTGAGCACAGAGCCCAATGCTGGGCTCAATCCCAGGACCCTGAGATCATAACTTGAGCCGAAATCCAGAGTTGGATGCTCAAATGACTGAGCCACCCAGGCTTCCCAAAATTCATTAAAAAAAAAAAAAATGTGACTACAAAGTGGTGTTTTTCTAAAGGCTTATAGGTAATATTGTTTATAAGGAGTCCCTTTTTTGCATAGATGGTTTTAGTTAACCTGATGTAGAAAGGAACAAAAATTAAGTTTTTTTCTATGTACTAGATGTTGTATCTTGTGCTTTAGAGACATTATTTTAGTTAATAAAGTCTTAAGCTTTTTTGTGTTTTTTGAAATCCTATTATATTTTCAGTGCTTACTTGAAAAACAAGAATAGTTTTCCTGAAAAAAAAAAAAAAAGAATAGTTTTCCTGTAATGCTATTCTTATTAAGCTGCTTTTGTGTGTGCATGTGTGTTTAAAGATTTTATTTATTTGAGAAAGAGAGAATGTGAGAAAGAGAGAGAGCATGAGTAGAGGGAAGGGCAGAGGGAGAAGCTGACTCCTCGCCAAGCAGGGAGCCTAACGCAGAACTTGATCCCAGGACCCCAGGATCATGACCTGAGCTGAAAGCAGACACTTAATGAACTGAGCCACCCATGTGCCCCCCAATTTGTGTTTAAAAATTTTTCTTTTAAAGTGAACAATTTAAAATAGACATAAGACAGACATAGAATCATTGCTTCCACAATTATCAACTTTACCAATCTTATTTTATCTATCCTCTCATTTATTTTTATAGTATCTTAAAGTGAATTTTGATTTTCTAACTCTATAAAGTTAAAACGTCAATTATCTTTCAGAATTTCACACTATGTCTTAAGTATGAATAAAGTTATCTTAAATGATTTTTTCTACTAGAAGCATTACCAGCTTGCCATCTCTTACAAGCAACCTAGACATTTCTCTTTTACCTCTTGCATAAGAGGAAATTAGCAGGATTTTTAAAGTAAAACAAGGCTGAATCTGAACCCTGGTTCTGCCTATTAATAGCCTCAGGACCTACAGCAAAATTTTTTTCATTTTTTAAAAATTTAAAATTAAATTAGTCATACATCATTAGTTTAAGATATAGAGTTCAGTAATTCATCAATTGCATGTAACACCCAGTGCTCATCACATCACATGCTCTCCTTAATGCTCATCACCAATTACTCCATCCCCCTACCTACTTCCCTTCCAGTATCCCTCAGTTTGTTTCCTATAGTTAAGAGTCTCTTATGGTTTGCCTCCCTCTCTCTTTTCATCTTATTTTTTCCTCCTTTCCCCTACGTTCATCTATTTTGTTTCTTAAATTCCACACATGAATGAAAACATATGGTATTTGTCTTTTTCTGACTGATTTATTTCATTTGGCATTATACTCTCTAGCTCCACCCATGTTGTTGAAAGTGACAAGATTTCATTCTTCTTGATGGCTGAGTAATATTTGAGTGTGTGTGTGTGTGTGTGTGTGTGTATAACTTTTTGAGGAACCTCCATACTGTTTTCCAGAGTGGGCTGTACCAACTTGCATTCCCACTAACAGTGTAAGAGGGTTCCCTTTTCTCCCCATCCTCACCAATATTTGTTGTTTCCTGACTTGTTAATTTTAGCCATTCTGACTGGTGTGAGGAGGTATCTCATTGTGGTTATAACTTGTATTTCTCTGATGCCAGGTGATATGGAGCATTTTTTCATGTGTTTATTGGCCATTTGTGTGTCTTCTTTGGAGAAATGTCTGTTCATGTCTTCTGCCCATTTACTCACTGGATTATTCGGTTTTGGGTGTTGAGTTTGAAGAGTTCCTTATAGACTTTGGATACTAACCCTTTATCTGATGAGGTATTTGCAAATATCTCCCATTCTGCAGGCTGCCTTTTAGTTTTCTTGTTTCCTTTGCTGTGCAAGCTTTTTACCCTGATGAAGTCCCAATAGTTCATTTTTGCTTTTGTTTCTCTTGCCTCAGCAAATTATTAAGCCTTTCTCTGAACTTCTGTTTTCTTGTTGATAAAATTTGGGATAATAATTCTTTAAAACTAGCATCTTTTAAAGCTTTTTGTTCCTTTCATTCACTCACTAAATTTCTATCCAGTCTATGTCCTAAGTGTCATATTAGGTGCTGGGACAGAGTGGAGTAAAACCAGACATGGTTTCTATTCTAATGCAGTGCCAATTTGCTGCAATGTTTTTCAAACACTGGACCAAATATGGTGGTGGGCTATAAAGTAAACTTGTAAACAATTTTTTAAAAAGGTTTTATTTATTTATTCATGAGAGACACAGAGAGAGCGAGGTAGAGACACAGGCAGAGGGAGAAGCAGGCTCCATGCAGAGAGCCTGACGTGGGACTCGATTCCAGGTCTCCAGGATCACGCCTTGGGCTGAAGGCGGCTCTAAACTGCTGAGCCACCCGGGATGCCGGTAAACAAATTTTAAAATGAGAATGAATAGAAATACATTTCAGCATACATGGTAAGGATGAATATTGTTTCATTAAACTTATTTTTGTTTCTATATGTGTGCAAATGTACATTTATATATTGTATATGTTACTTATGTGTGTGTATAATGTATTTAATATGTCTCTTCTTATGGGTGCAGTTAAAGCCATTGATGTAGTGGAGGAGATATTAATCAAATAATCACATTAATAAATACATAAACGCAGATTAAGGAAACCATTCTAAAAGAAAGGAATATAGTTTTATGAAAGCATATAATTAAAGTGCCTGAACTATACTGGAGGGTCAGGGAAAGCCACCGGGATAAAAATATTTCTGGTTTGGATATGAAGGATGAATAAAAGGTAAGTAGGCAGAAGGGGTATGTGAGTGCGAGAGAGATAAGAGAGGGAGGGACAGGGGGAGAAGGATAAGTAGGAAGTGGAAATGCTCCATCTAAAGATCTTCACCTATGTGCAAAGGCCTCTAGTTCATATCCTCCTTGTATCTTATGCCCTAGCCACTCTCAATTTCTAGAACTGTAGCTCCTTGAGAGTACCAAGATGACTAATATTCCAGCTCCATAATATACACTACTTCTTGGTGTGTATAGTGCTTGGAGTGTCCTTTTCTTATCTGTGCCTTCTGATTAAAGACTTCTTAGCTTTTAAGACTCAGCTCAAGTGTCATCTTTTTTATGAAGTCATATCTGACTCCTCTTCCCCCAAGAGTCAGCTACTTTCTCTTTTGTTTCCCCAGTGTATTCCCAAAATAATTCTAATTTTGGTTTCCTAATTATTTGCAATTATTTGCTTATTTGTCTCAGAGGAATCTGTAGCATTTGCTGCATAATAGGTAGTCAATTAAATTTCAATATGTGAAGTATTAAAAATGTTCAATAAATGAATGAGCATGGCTCCTAAGAATCTACTTAGAAGGATGTATGCATAAATGAAAAATAAATAATGTTTTTAAACACAAAATACTGTATTTCGAATGCCTTCCATCCCTTTCTTGCTGGTCCATGCAAATAGTTTTCAAATATGAGTCAACATTGACTATCCTTAGAATTTTTAGAAAGACTGCTTTGGTTAATTTTATATAATAACTTAGATTATGTTGCCATTCTGTCTAGCATAGTTCCTAGCTCATCACTGATTTTCAATAAATATTTGTTAAAAGATTAAAGAAATGAATTTGGCACTTCCATACTTAGGTGGGAAGTTTGTAGACTGATTTGTACATATTAGTACTGTGTTTTCTAAACTTTCTTGAATAATTTCAAAAATGTGTATGTTTAATTTCTACAGCTAGATTATGAACTCCTCAAAGATAGAGAACACTTTATTTCTTTTTTTGAAACCCTCTGCTCTTCAACCTTCTGGTCTCCTGTTTCCCCACACATGCAAATACACCTTCACTCAAAATGCCTTATATCAGTATTCTGCACAAATGCTCCAAATAAATGTCTCTGAATAATGAGTGGCTGGAGATCATTTGGAGGCAAGTCTGCTATGGAGTTTCAAGAAGGCCAATATCTGTAAGAGTCCTTAAGTGATTCTAAGGAGCAGAGAAGGTGCACTGACTGGAGAGAGAATATGTGTTCACTGACATTAATGTTCTTCACCTTGCCCTGAAAATTTCTATCTGGGAAACATGTCTCTATATTGCTAGCTAAAGAAGGCTCAATCAAACCACATTATAGAAGGTTCTTGGTAGCAAGAGAGAAGTTTTTTTTTTTATTATTATTATTTCCTTTGTAACAGTACTTCTCAACCCTTAATGTGTGTACAAATTACCTAGGGATCTTGTTAAAATACAGATTCTGATTCAGTAGGTCTGGGATAGGGCTTGAGGTTCTATATTTATTTCCAACAAGCTGATGCTAATGGTGTTGGTTCATGAATTACCCTTTTTGAGGAGTAGAGTGCTCTAAGATTGAATTGAATATAGACAAATTCGAGCTTAAAGAAAGAGTAAGGAGTAAAAAAAATTAGTGAACTACAACAGAAATCCTGATTTTATGTTATCACCAAGGCTCACTATTGAGAAGAAGCAGAAGCGGAGGTATGTTGGAATATGAATCTAACGCTTGGAAAAGAAATAAACTAAGTAAGCCACAGTATGCAATTGGAAAAGATGGATGGATTCAAGGATTACTGTAGAGGCTTAGAATCCCCACTCTCCATATTTAGAAATTTCTCTTAATAAGTGTTTTTTTTCCTTTTTTGTAACTGTAGAATTTAATTTGAAGGAAGTGATAAAGCTAAAATGAACCAAATTACATAATGCAGCAAATGCATTATTTAACTTATTCATAATGCTTAATGCTAGACCCTGAAGGTGCTCCCACTTCTACCTTCTTTTTTTTTTTAATGTCCAGAAAACACTTTAGTCATCTTCACCTGTTTAAAGATTATATCATTTTTAAATGGATACCATTAGATAACTATTCATTGTGGCAGTGTGTAGAAAATGATCTTCCCTGAGCCCTTTGCCATAGAATTATCCTTCATTTTCTAGTCATATGGGAAACTCTCTGTAAGCCTCCTGAAACAAACACTTTATAGCTACATTTATTTTCAATAATAAAGACTTTCAACATTTCCATGGTAAGACTGAATAAACTGAGGCTATAGAGATAGCATAACTTTCAGAGGCCCTAAGAAGTATTTTTGACAGAAGAAACAGGAAGAGGGATTAAGAATTGATTATGGAACGAAACTGTCTAAGGATGGATGATAGGCAACAGAATAATAGTATTTGTGTGTATACTAAAATTAAGATTATAGAAAGTGTTGGATGGGGGCAAGAGAAGGTGATAAGACTAGTGCAACAAGATTAATACTTGCTGCAATTATATTGAGGATAAAATCAGGAGAGTTGTTTGGAATTTTAAATCTGTGGCTTTTTCTTATGGAAAGCAGGAAATTAAGAGTAGGACAGATGAGTAAGTATTTTATATTCTTTACCATCATCTTCCAGTAAAAAAATGCCCATTTATTGTTAGTATTGGGAAAAGAGGTTCTATTTCCTTAAATACAGTATTTTAAGCTTTCTGGAATTGATCAAGATTAATTAATCCAAATACCTCTCTGTTCACTTGAGTAATATTCCCAAATCATAAGGCCCTCTTCTTCATCCAGAGTGACCTATAGTGGAAGGCAATAGTTTATCAAATGGAAAACTAGCCGTTACCAGGGATTTAGATGGAAGAAATAGAAACCCTAGAACATGGCTTTTGTGAAAGAACAAAAGCTCTAAATCAGAGATTATACTGAATTTTATTTTTTTTTTTATTTTTATTTTTATTTTTTTTTATACTGAATTTTAGTATGTACTTTAACCCACTGAAAGGGAAGTACAACAAAATGTTAATAGTGGCTAGGCAGTAAAATAATGGGTAATTTTAAAATGTTCTTTTTAATTTTCTGTATTTTCTGTATTTTCATAAGTATGTATTTCAATCAGAATGTAAAAAAGAAAAATTTAAAATTTACCCAAGTGGCAAGGATTTGTCTTACATCCTTCCAGAATTGCTTGTTATATATGGTTCTCAAAATAATTAGTGGCTTTTTCAGATGTTTCCCTCTTTCTAAATCATCCCTGTAAAATAAATTCTGAAAGGATACGCCTTTTGAATTGAAAAGTTTCAAGAAAGCTGAACTTGGGATGTGAAGTGAAGTACTTTTGCCTTTATTAACATCTCCAAAGAAATTCCAAAGAAACTGTGAGACAAAGCTCTACAGCAAGGTGGAAATGCATCAGTGCATTTCTTAATCAGTGTGAAGGGAGAAATAACTCTTCAAAAATATTAATAAAAATATAGTATTGATCTTAATTGGTAACATGCTACTTTCATTTTCTTTTACCTTTCAAATTCATTCTGGGAGAGGTTGATTTTTAAGACTTTAGCCTGTCACTTTGCCCAGCTGCCAGTACCAAAAATAAATCTCTACCTTCCTCTTTTACAAAACAAAACAAACAAGCCACACACTCCATCCTGAATGCAGCTTTAGGTTTATTAGGTTATAGGTCTTCCTATTATATCATCATCGCTTGATTCCTGCCTTCTTTAAACTCTATTCTTTCTTGCCTTCTTTTTTTTTTTTAAGCTGTTCCTATTTCTTATTTGCTTAGTTACTTTTTACTGTCTTGATTTTTTCAACCCACATACCTTAAAGCAAGTGATCCTCCAACTGGTTTGGAGTTTTATGCCACATGTTTCTGAAGGATACTGGCTAATGCTTAGTGATCCCAGAGCAAGTTAGCAACCTCTTTACACCTACAGGGTTAGCAATGTTCACAGGTGCCACTGGTTATTACTGGAAGGCCTACGGCAAAGGCAGAGGAGAAGAAAAAAGGGACAATAAGGGGAGTGGGGGAAAGGAATGGGAGTAAAGGAAGACAGGGGTGGAGAGAAGAAGGTACACAAAGTAGAGTGGTAGAGAGCCACAACAGCACAAGGATATTCTTTACCAAACACTGCCTGTGGGTGGTGTTCTAACACTGACGAGACTAGGATCATGCCTCTGCTCACAGATGGCTTTTGCTACCTTAATTATGATGTTGGTATATATACAAGGGCATAGCAAACATTCCCACTTTTGAGATATAACCATATCAAAATGGTTATCTGTTATGCATTATGTCTCTGTTATATATTCTGTATCTTAAGATATAGCAACACTAGCAACACTTCACAGGAAAAAAATAATATGAAAGAGCTACATAATAGTCTGTTGAATGTCTCATATTGTGAGATGTTAGATGTTTTTTATTTGTGTGTGTGTGAAATAACTAAAAATACCACTACTTCAAAACAAAAGAATAAATAAGATTCCAGATGGTAATTTAAAAAAAATTTTTTTTTTTAAATTTATGATAGTCACAGAGAGAGAGAGAGAGCGGCAGAGACATAGACAGAGGGAGAAGCAGGCTCCATGCACCGGGAGCCCGATGTGGGATTTGATCCCCGGTCTCCAGGATCGCGCCCTGGGCCAAAGGCAGGTGCCAAGCTGCTGCGCCACCCAGGGATCCCTCCAGATGGTAATTTTATATAAAATTTCTTTGGTAGATTCTACATTAGCAGAAAAGGCTCTTTTAAGGCTCATGTAGGCTAATAAGGCTCTTTTGGCAACCAGAAAAGCTAAGAGCAATAGTTTCTTTTTATTGAGCTGCTGCTATCTCATGCAACAACACAACACAGAACAACATTCTGTTTGAGAATATTATTCTTTGTATTACCGAGAATGTAAAAAAATAGACTTTCTTATCCCTTTCGTATTTCATTTGCTAACATTGTTTATTCTACTCTGGAAGTAAGAATTCTTTTACATTTGACAGTAATCCTATATGGCTACCAATTATAAGTTCAAAACAGAACTAACATTTCAATTGGAGAACAAGAAACAAGAAGAGCCAATGAGGTTATTAGAAGACTGAAATAATTCTCTTTTTGGACAATACTCATTATAATAAGCACTGTAGAAGGAACAAATTTGGAAGAAAAAAGTCCTAAAAGCCATGAGGGATTTGTTATTCATGTTTTCAGGAATACTCTAAATTTAGTGAGATCAAGCTGAATGACGTGCATCCAAGATAGTATCCCTGAGAAAGAATATCCTAGTAGGAATTAACCTCTCCACCACTATATTTATGTAGAATAGGAGAGTAACAATTCAGATAAATGTTAACCTTTTTTTCAGAGATGGTCTAAGAAAATGTTTTTCATAAAAATGATAGTGATAACAACAGTTACCATTATCAAGCATTTTATAAAATAATTATTGAGTGCTTGTTTTTGGTGCCAGATATTTTACTAAGGCTTTCTATGGTCTCATTTAATCCACACAACTTGTTGGGTAAGTATGACTATAGTTATAATCATTTTACAGATGAGACAACTGAAGCTCAAAAACTTTGAGTAATTTGCTCAAAGTTACATAGATGGAACAGGTACTGGGACCCAGATCACTCCTACTTTGCTTTTCAAAGCCCATAACCACAACCATTTGCTATATTGCCTCCAACACAAAAAGACATTGCTAAGAGAAAGTGATGGAACATGGAGGAGATTAGTGAGTATATTTAATTATAAAAAATGAAATAATTTAATGACTAGATAGGGTAAAAAGAACAACAAGTAAGAGACTCCATAAAGAACCATTAAAAAGGAACTGGCCTTCTTATCAGCTCTGATAAGCTGGGAAATGTTTTTAGACATTTCTTCAGTGATATTAGCCTTGAGCTAATAACCAATAATAGTTTCTAAGTAATTCCATTGCATTTTCATTTTGGGTTCTGAGATTAGACTTTAAGCAGACAATTGCTGTTCAGTATTTGCTTTCAACCTTTATGCATTCTGAGGCAACTCCAAAGGTATGAGTTGCGTGTACCACCTAAGGTTTCAAAGCTTTTGAAATCTAGCTCTTAAAGGGAATTAGAGGTTCTCTTTAAGAGGTTCATGTAGAGCCCACCCTACATGATCCTTGTTCTGGGAATCTGCTCTTCTTTCTTGGACCACATAGATGTTTTCAACTGGAAAACACAGAGAAAACTTACAGACCAAGACTGTCTGCTACCTGACATATATGTAAAGGTCAAAAGAATGAATTATGGTACAGTATTTCTATCAGTTTCTTCATATTTATTTGTCAACAAGCATTTTCAAGTAACAATAGTACTTTCACTGGAAACTTTTAATCCAGATTGTTATCTGTGAATAAAATTATTTTGATAACCAAGCAGAAAACAAATATAAAACTCACTGGGTGCCTAGGCTGAGCCAAAAATCGGAAGAAAAAAAATACAGTGTGAGTATGATGATACTCAAAAATCAAAAACATTTACCTCGGACAGCATAGCCATCTTTTACAGATGCTGGAAAGGGGGGTAGGTTGTCTTTTGCATATACATCTTGAGCAAGGACTCGCCCCATTCCATCTGAAAAAAGAGAAAATAAGAATAATATCAATGTGGAGAGCAATGGCAGGCAGTCATAAACAAGGTGGGTAAGTATGTCTGTCTGGCGAGGCCTAAATATGAGCTCAGTCAGACCCCCTGATTTCTATCTCAAGGAGTTGGAGACAGAAGGAAGACACGTATCCTTGTGTTTGAAATGAAAGATTAGATTCAATTAATAGCTATGCTTACAGAGATTATTTGAATATGAGCAGCTACACAGTCATCAAAGATGTGTTCAATTTGTTGTGTCATTAATCCTTTAACTACCCAAAGATGACTTTCTTTAAAAAGCCAATTTTTGAACATTTTCATATTTGTTGATCCAGTAATTTCACTTCTAGAAATCTATCCTAAGAAAACAGATAAATCTCTATGCACATGTTTATTTTAGTGGCTTACATTAGCAAGGATAGTAAAGAAATAAAAAGATCAATAATATAGAAATTACATAGACAATGATCTATCCTTATGATAAAATACTATCATATTAATGCAGGTTAATGTAATATTCATGAAGAATATTCATTGACCAGGAAAATTCTTAAGACACATATTTAAAATACATGCAGAACTGTATATGTAGTATATAATGTGTACATGCCAATAGAAAAAGATGAGAAGGCCATATATGAAAATATAAAGCATTTATGTTAGTATGTTAAAATTATGTATGATATTTATTTCCTTTGTTATACTTTCTGAAAATTTCCAAATTTTTTATAATGATCAAATGCCATTTTTAAATTAAGAAAGTTTTCCTTAAGAGGAGAAACGTAAACAAAAGGAATTTTAGCCTTTGCTTTGGCTTTTAATAAAATTCTAACAAAATTTAGCCTAAAAAAATTAGTGATTATAAATAAGCAGAAGACCAGTAACCTGTCTTGTGAAAGGACTATTCAAACTACTCTGGATGTTTTACCATTTTCAGCTAAAGCCTAGGAATTTGAGCTAGAATAAAAGTTTCAAGAGTCATGACCAATTTCTTAAATCTTCTAATCAGAATCTGTCTTAATTATTATTACTATTTCAAAGAGGCAAAATAATAATAAATAGAAGGTGGAAAAGAAAGAAGAGGGGAAAGAAAAACATCAAGCGTATCTCCAAAGACTATAAGTAATACAGGATTTGATTTACATGAGATGTTCATATAATTTAGAACACTCCATTATTTCCAGAGTTGGATGGGTGTCTTTGTTTGTGTGTTTTTGACTTTGTCCTTCTTGCCACCTAAAGAAAATTTTAATTTAACTCTGATCAATACTGATAGTGTTATTAACTCTTTCCTTTTAGGGAGGTGATAGCTGAATTGGAAGGGTGAATTTCTTAGCAGATTCTAGCTTCAGATATTCCTAGAGGGTTGTAGCTATTCTGGAGCTATCCTGGAGCTATGGACTTATATTTAGTAAGACCAGGGAAGTGGTAAAACCAGAGAGTCTAGTTTGGATTCATTATGTTGTACACCTGAAACTAATATAACACTATGTGTTAACTGTACTGGAATTAAAACAAAAAAAAAACTAAAAGAAAAGATTATATAGCAAAAAAAAAGTTTTGTGCATTAAAGGACACAGTCAACAGAGTGAAAAGGCAATCTATGGAATGGGAGAATACAGTCGCAAATCATATATCTGATAGTTAATGTCTTGAATATATAAAGAACTCCTATAGGGCAGCCCGGGTGGCTCAGCAGTTTAGCGCCGCCTTCAGCTCGGGGTGTGATCCTGGAGAACGGGATCTAGTCCCATGTCGGGCTCTCTGCATGGGGCCTGCTTCTCCCTCTGCCTGTGTCTCTGCCTCTCTCTCTCTCCGTGTCTCTCATGAATAAACAAAGTCTTAAAAAAAAAAAGAACTTCTATAACTCAATAACAAAAAGAATATGAACATTTTCATATTCATGATCAAATAACTCATTTTCATATTCAAGATCAAATAACTCAATTAAAAATGAGCAAAATATCTGAACAGACATTTCTCCAAAAAAATGATATACAAATAGTCGACAACATTTGAGAAGATGCTCAATATCATTAATCATTAGAAAAATGAAAATAAAAACCCAATGAGCTATCACCTCACTCCCATTAGGATGGGTATTATAAAAACAAAACAAAACAAAGCAGAAACTAACAAGTGTTGAGGAGAATGTGGAGAAACTGGAACCCTGTACACTCTTGGTAGAATTGTAAAATAGTGCAACCACCACCGAAAATCAGAAGGTTCCTGAAAAAATTAAAAATAGAAATAGCATATGGTCCATCAATTCTACTTCTGGATATGTAACCAAAAGAGTTGAAAGCAGCATCTCAAAGAAACATTTTCACACTCATGTTCATAGTAGCACTATTCATAATAGTAAAGAGGTGGAAGCAGCCCAAATGTTTATCAATGGATGAATGGATAAACAAAGTGTGGTGTACATATTTATAAACTGTCACATGATACAACATGCATAGACCTTGAGGACATTATGCTAAGTAAAATAAATCAGCCACAAAAAGACAAATAGTGCATAATTCCACTTATATGAGATATATAAAGTAGTCAAATTCTTAGCAACAGAAAGTAGAATGGTGGTTACTAGGGGCTGGGATGAGAGGAAAAAGGGAGTTGTCTAATGGGTATAGAGTTTCAGTTATCCAGTATGAAAAAGTTCTGGAGATATGTTTCACAACAGTGTGAATGTACTTAATGCCACAGAGTTATACAATTAATAATGGTTAAGATGGTAAGTTTTATGTTAATGTGGTTTTTATTGCAATAAAAAAAGGAATGAGGTACTGATACATACTACAACATGGATGGATCCTGAAAATACTATGCTAGGTAGAAAAATATAGTCCAAAAGACCACATATTGTATGATCCCACTCTATGAAATGTTCAGAATAGGTACATTTACAGTAGAAAGTATACTGGTAGTTACCAAGGGCTGAATGGGGGTGATGAAGGGTTAGGAGGAGGATGAGAGCTAGCGAAGTTTGGGATTCTTGTGAGGTGATGAAAAAATTCTAAAATTGACTGTGGTGGTGGCTGTACATATCTGTGAATATACTAAAAGCCCTGAACTATATACTTTAAGTGGGTGAATTATATAGCATATGAGTTATATCTCAAAGGGCAATGGTAATAGCTTTTATAAAAGAATAAGAATATTTATCTCATTTTAACATATAACTATATTTAGAAGACCCAAGAAAAGTCATTATTTGTAGCACACATATACCATCTGGTCTTTATAGACTTCCAAATATCATGGAAAGAAAAATAAAATTTTTCATCTGGAAAGAAATGCTTCACATTTAATTAAGGTTACTAATATAAATTTAATAATAAATAGAATTAAGCCAGCTTTTTATTTTGGACTCATGTTAAATACAGAGTTGTTATTTTTAAAAAAGATTTTATTTATTTATTTATGACAGACACAGAGAGAGATTGGCAGAGACACAAGCAGAGGGAGAAGCAGGCTCCACGCAGGGAGCCTGACATGGGACTCGATTCCGGTCCCGGGTCTCTAGGATCACACTCTGGGCTGAAGGCAGCGCCAAACCGCTGGGCCACAGGGCTGTCCAAGGGTATGTATGTATGTATGTATGTATGTATTTATTTATAAGATTTTATTTTTATTTACTCATAAGAGAGAGAGAGAGAGGCAGAGACACAGGGAGAAACAGGCAGAGGGAGAAGCATGCTCCATGCAGGAAGCCCGAGGCGGGACTCGTCTCCGGGATCACGCCTTGCACTGAAGGCGGCGCTAAACCGCTGAGCCTCCTGGGCTGCCCAGGGTTATTATTTTTAAGATTAATTTGATCCCTACTGGATTAATTCTGATTTTGAATGTGGTATCAAGTTAAGATCAGAGATTAAGTTTCTTCAAAGACAAAAAAACATGCATTACCTCAAGTTTTGGTCTAAAAGCCTAGGGCAAGGAAAGGATTGGGAGAAAAATATGCAAATGATTGAAAAATGGTCCGGGCTACAGTTGGCAGAAATATAAGAAAAAAGAAGGAATATATGTCAGATATACCTCTCAGCTACACAAGCAACTATATCCATATCTTGTAGTAGGGTTAAGGACTAAACAAACAATGGATAGCTCCTTCAAAGAGTAAATATTAGACTTATTCACTGTCTGACCAGATGATTTGGTAACTTAAAGAGTACATAGCAGTGCTGCAAACCACGTGGGACATTCCTACATACACTTACCTACAGTTAAACCACCCCTTCTCTTTGCCTATAGGTGGATCCTCAGTATCGGTGTTGAATAAACTTTGACCATGTGATTTTAGAGAGCCTCAGCCTTCAAGCTTGGATGGAACCAGGCAGCACTAACTTCTCAATTAGATATTATGACTGTTTTAAATTTATAATTTGCTAGAGAAAGCTAAAGCTGTGAGAGCTAAAGGTCTTACTAAAAGATAAAATTTCAGGAAAATATGAGCAAAATTCCTTTTTCCCAGTCTCTCCAAACCAATGAGAGCCCCACTTATATTAAGTAAAAGACAGTTTCCACAATATATAATTAATATGCTTTCTTAGGAATATTTGATAGTGTGAGTTTATAGCTCTTCATAGTCTCCACTGAGAATTTCAGTTGTAGAAAGTTAGACAGTATGCCAAGAAGCTATTGTTCTGCTTTGAGAATCTGAGGTTGTGTCCATTCTGTTCTATCTTTTCCCACACACAATATTCTCGAAGTTCTGTGTAATACAGAATTAAATTTGATGAAGATAACAATAAATGCATATTTCTAGATTCTGTGGAGATAAAAAATCTTAAATGTAGGGCTATGTATCTTTGGGGAACCTTGTCCATATATACAATTAAGTGATCTTAAGAGATTGATAAAAAGAAAGGACAGGAAAAGAGTGGTTGATGATCTACACTGTTTTGTGTAGTATGCTCACTTGTGCTACAAGAAGACAGTGATGGTGTGCTTGGTTAAAAGGTGATAGAATCCTTATGTTGTTAGCAAGATACTCATATATAAGCTAGCTCCCCACATGATGACAGTCATTAACAAACTCTCTACCCTTTGGAGTGCTAGCTTTTTTACACTGGGATGACTGGCCTAAAAAATATCTTCAGAAAGAGTTTATAGATTCAAACAGTTGACATATATAGAAAGAAATAAAGAGTTATTTATAAAGTTGAGTATGATTTGTAAGAACTGAATCCAAACGTAGTCTCTAAATGGTAAAAGTAAAATATTTAATTTATTTGGTTGGGGATTTATTCTAGTTCAGATAATGCTTTTTTTTCTTACTGTCTAAAGTAGGATGTTAGGATACCCGAGTGGCTTTTGGATATAGGAGTTCTAAGAAGGCTTTGGAAGAAGTCAAGGGGAAACTCTTGACTTCAGTGGTCCAAGAAATGGACTTCTTATCCTCATTTTGGGTAACTAAGACACTATCAGTTTTTCGAATCAGGAGTTTAGAACGAATGTGGTAGGTAACAGAAAGCTGAAAAGAAAAGATACTACCTAAGACTTCCCCATACAAAACAAGGATATAAGTCAGTTTGCTGATGATTATACATTCTTCAAAAGTTTAACTTCATTGTGACAGCACTGATACTGCAACATTTAAAAACTACCATCCCTTCCAATCTATATGAGAAGCTACGAAGACTACTTTGACTTAATAGCTATCCACTGTGTTCACCGAAACAGTTGAGAAGGCAGTCTTGGTACATTTACTTCCTCAGGCCAAATGACTATTGGTAGGAACAATGTTAGGGGTAGGGATTAAGAGGAAAGGTGAATGTAACATATGCAGATTTGGGTTGTTACCACATTAAAAAAAAAAAAACCAACTTAAAATGAATATAGCATATTCAGAATACTTTGTGATTATTTAACAGACACTAAATATTTAACCCTCAAGCCTATTCTAATAAATTTTTTTCTCCACATCTGCATTGTACATGAAAGACTAGACATTATAGATCTCATTTATGCATTACAGTTTTCATTTGTGAAAGTTTCATATGTATAAACTGAAAAGGGGTGAATGACTGAGAAGTGAATATCCCTTTATTTTATTTGTTTATTTTTAAGATTTTATTTATTTATTCATGAGAGACAGAGAGAGACACAGGCAGAGGGAGAAGCAGGCTCCACGCAGGGAGCCTGACGCGGGACTTGATCCCGGATCCCCAGGATCATGCCCTGGGCTGAAGGCGGCACTAAACCGCTGAGCCACCCGGGCTGCCCTGAATATCCCTTTAATGAAAACAAGTAAATTAATTATTCTCTAGTTACTCTAGAAATCATGGTTATGGAATAGTACAATAAACATTTCTATGCTTTTAAAATACATAGCTTGTTCAAAGTGGCATTATGTTGTATATTTGTATTTTTCCATCTAGGGATGGACTTATTACCTGCCAGTGTGATGAGTAAAGAATTACATTATGGTTCTTATGTCATAAAATAAAAAAGAAGCTTTGTGCCAAGTTATAGAATTTGGAATAACTGCAAATGTTATGATTACCAGAAATGACTGTCATAGTATAGCAACACAAAAAGATGCAATGCAATTGGTAATAAATTAATTTTTAAGTTGTGTTATGGTTTCATTATGTCTATTTTATTATTGAGTACCATAACCTGTATCATTGTTACATATATTATTTTCTACATATAAAATATTAAGTTTTAAAAATAGTAACCGTAACAGTAAAAAGTATTGAACTTGTCTAGAATAAGAAATTTTTTAGGGAAGTACTTTTAAAAAGTATCTAAAATGTTCTTAAGGTTACAGAAAATGTTTCAATTAAGAGTAAGTGCTTACTTCTTTTAGTATTTAATGACGGAAACCTTGCCAAACCCAGGTGAAATAAATAGAGTGTCACTGATAAACGGGTAGCATTTACGTCCAAAGGGTCAGGGTTTGGTATAAACAAATAAACAAAATTTTCTTTCTATAGTTTGAACAATTTAAACTTTTCTTTATTACTAATTACTTAATCACTGTCTCATAAATTGTCAAATGCTCCACAGAAAATAAAGCTTTTAATCTAATTTCCATAATTTTGAATTACATATCCTAGTATCCTAAAAATAATTCCAAGCTTTTTCAACATTGGTTCTATATGAGGATATTACAGTGGTTATTAAAAGAAAGGGAAAAGGTAACATGCAATAAGTATTTTATAAAAAGAAAAAAAAGCATGATAAAATAAAGCTCTTACATGTAATGCAAGAAGACATAAATAACAAAAGTGCCAAGTATGATATTGACTTGGAAAACTACTGGTGGCTTATTTCAATATGGCTAAAATCAAAGTAAGGAAATTAGTAGGGCATTATAGTTTCAAGACTCAATAGTATCACTGAATCAATGTTGCTTCCAAATGATAAACAAAATGTTAATTTATTATTATTATTATTTTTTAAAGATTCTATTCATTTATTCATGAGAGACACAGAGAGAGTCAGAGGCACAGGCAGGAGGAGGAGAAGCAGGCTCCCTGCAGGGAGCCTGATGCAGGATTCAATCCCAGGACTACAGGATCATGCCCTGAGCTGAAGTCACATGCCCAACCACTGAGCCACCCAAGGCATCCCTAGATGATTATTTTTCATTTAGCAAGTTAACGAAGGACATCAGGATTCTGTAGAAAAGGAGTTTCTAGAAACAGAAATATAAGATTTTTAACCATTTAAATAAATTATATTTTCAGAAAAACAATTAAAAATTGCAAATCTGTTTCATTCTTATACACATTCAGATACATTACAAAAAGCACTGTTGATTTTAAGAAAATCCTTGTGTCTCAGATTTTCTTCCTATGCTTTTATCTCACCATTAAATTAAAGATTATTTTGGTTTTTCTGATGCAAAGCCCATGCTGCTTGGGGTCAGCTGAACACCTGCCAGGAAAAGTCTTTACCTGACCAAACAGTCAAAAAGGTGCTCTGAGCATAAGTTAATCAATCCAAACTTAAAACATAAAGCTATTGTCAAGTTTTTATTCCTGGCTATTCTCTTGCTGGTACTGGCAAATCTTTTCTGGCCACTTAAGTTTTAAGTTTGTCTCTTTTCATTTGTACTAATTTTCTTTCCCTTAGTTTGGAAAAATCTTGTATATTTACAAGAATTTTTATAATTCTACTAATGTAATATTAATTACGAATAGAAATGAGTTCTCACTTCTAAAAGTGATAGCTTTCTTTCAAATTTTGATCACTGTAGGAATAAAATATTTTTTTTATTTTTTTTATTTTTTTAAATTAATTTTTATTGGTGTTCAATTTACCAACATACAGAAAAACACCCAGTGCTCATCCCGTCAAGTGTCCACCTCAGTGCCCGTCACCCATTCCCCTCCAACACCCGCCCTCCTCCCCCCTTCCACCACCCCTAGTTCGTTATAAAATATTTTGATGCTTCCTTCTTAAAAATTTTCTAACAAAAAATTTTCTGCTTTTGTTCCATTTTAACGAAAACTTATATTCTGAATCCTAACTTAATGGTATTAATATATATTATGGCACTTTAAAGTAGATACTGAAAAAAAGAATGCTAAATAAATTATGCAAATAAATTATGTATATTTAAAATGTGAAAAGATAATGAGATATCCAAAAAGAATGGGAAACTAAGAATAATATTTAAAGACTGTATCTTGTTTTAACCTTAGATATATTCAATAAAAGCTGTGTAAATCAATTTAAAAATCATATTAAAATTCCTTCTAAGGTTTTTTGATTAAATTATTATTGAATTATTTTCTATCAAAATTGCTTAAAGTGAGATATATTTATAATATACTTACTTAAGAAAAGGGGATACTTATATGGAAATATATGATGGTATGCGTAGAAGGAAGTATGAAATAGGAAGATTAGTCCGTCTGCTTGCAACATAGGGTTAATTAGGCCGATGTTATACGTCTGATTCGTATGTGAATTAATTTTACTCAATTATATAACTATAAAAATAACACCCCCACACAAAGAGGCATCGTGAATATCATGATAAGAGCACACATTTGGTATATCCACAATACTGGGGGGCAAAAAAGCACCTGAGAGCACACAGATAATAGACTGGCAATATAATTATAATCTTTGGATATGAAAAACAGCATAATTTTCTAGACATTATGATTACACACACATACATGCACATACACACATCACAAATATATAGATAGGGATATTCATATTTGAGGAATGCAGGGAGAGATATAAAGGGAATGATGTAATCAGAACCATAAATTTAATGATATGTACACATTTCATTTTATTTTTTATTTTTATTTTTTTATATGTACACATTTTAAAGGTGTAATGAAATTTATGGACTAAAGAACCTAAAGAGATGAGACTATCTGAAGGGAATTATAAATGAATTCAAATGGCCACACTGATGGAAAAACCTACAGCAAATGCCACAATCCCCAGGAGATATCTTCAGGTAAATAGGATTATCCCAGGTGAAGACCTTACTGGAGGCAGTAATTGGATAATGAAAATACATGCTTTCACTTGAAATATTTGAAGAACTATCTCAATTCTCTGCTTTAATTTTATAAAACTCAACCAGAGATAAGCAGAAAAACAGTGAAAATTGTTTAGGTAAATTTTCTAATGAGATAGGGAGCACAGGTCTGAATGACCTGGATGGATGGAATATAAATCTGATTACAACAAACCATACAGGGATCCAGAGATTGTTAATGTGGATCAACAAATGCAGCTGAGCCATGGAATTCTAGCTTTGATTTTGTAATTTACAAGTGCTAAGGCCATGATCTTAGAATTCCAACATGGAGATGGAAGGGAAGGGAATCAGTTACTAAATTCCAAATATGACAGCTTAGAAAAACTAGATGATTTATATATACTATTATCTCAATAGAACTTCACAATGACTTTACTGGGTAGACATGATTTCTATTTTTAATGTATGAGGGAAATGATCCTCGTAGCTTGCTCAACATCTCTTAGGCACTTAAAAAGTAAAGCAAGGTAAAGATTAAGTATGTTAAATGGCAAAGCTCCTTTCAGTACACCTTACTTTCTTTTTCCTTATATTCTCAGAGCCTCTGAACTGTCAGGAGGAGTTAATGAATTCCTAGCATGACTTGTGACCACTTTGGTTAGAATCTCGTATAGCTTGGAATCAGGAGCTTCTGCATTTCTTCTAGAGGGCAGTGAATTTCTGCTTTCGATTACCACCTGAATTAGGCAGTTATTAACTATTAAGTTAGAGACAGGGAGAAAGTCCCTTTGGTGTGGTCAGCAATCTAAAAGAGATTCCCCGTCTCAAACTAGTTCCAATAGAAAAGCTTTAAGGTTCCTTGACTAGAAAAAAACAAAGAACCCAAGTCAGAAATGCTGAAATTTTTGGTCATGTAATTTCTTTTCTTTTCTTTTCTTCTTTTTTCTTTCTTTCTTTCTTTTCTTTCTTTCTTTCTTTCTTTCTCTCTTTTTCTTTCTTCTTTATGTCCTTCTTCTTCTTTTTTTTTTTTTTTTTTTTTTTTTAAGATTTCACTTATCCATTCATGAGAGACAGAGAGAGAGAGAGAGGCAAAGACCTAGGCAGAGGGAGAAGCAGGCTCCCTGTGGGGAGCCCGATGCAGGACTCAATCCCAGGACCCTGAGACCATGACTCGAGTCAAAGGCAGCTGTTCAACCACTGAGCTACCCATGTGCCCCTGGTCATGTAATCTTAAATAAGAAAGCCTAGAGCTTGTAATCTAAAATAATACTACTAAGAAAGCAGAATTCTTTCTATTGAAAGCTCAAGTTTTTCCAGTGTTAACTGAAAGAGACTGGGAATAACAGGGAATGGGCCAGAATATTTTAATCTGCCTTACTCAAAGTAGCTGGTGCCGTACCAAGTATAAAGTTGTAATTTATTCATGTCATGCATTTTACAAGCAAAGAGGGCGAATCACATATGGTAGTCTTACAAATACTACCATCTATTGTTATGCCAGGTACACTTCTCCCAAGAAACAAAAAAAAAGCATTTATGGTGGAGCACTTGTTCCTTAAAGGCCTTACTTGCAGATAGGAGCTGAAAATAGTACATATGCTACAAAATAGATCAGAGGCAACAAAAAATCCATCTGCAGCCCAAACAGATTAAAACAAACAAACAGTACACATACATGCACATCTAGGCACTTGTTTTAGAAGAATAATTTTCATACTGATTTGAGATGTAGTATAGGGTAGTGGAATGAGGAATGGACTAGAAGTCAAGAATCCTAGGTTATAGCATAGGTTTCAATCATAATCCTGTGTCCAATAATACAAACATTATTACACTTCTTTGGTTTTCAATTCCCTCATCTTTAGAATAAGAGAGACTACATGATCTCTAAATTACCTACTTTCTGTAATAGTCTAAATATTTCATGTTTTATACTCTAAAAAAAATCCTTCATAGAGTTACCCCATGTCTCTAATTTTGACAGCAATCACTTCTAGCATTTCTGTACATGTTTATCCTTAGTTTTCTGGAACTATTGTTGATTCTTCTCAGACAAAGAAAAATTTTTAGAGATGTTACAGGTCCTAACTGCTTCACAGATTCAGTGGTTCTGGACATTTCTTAGAAAACATGGGGTCTCCTCTTAGGTTTCTTTAACTGTAGGTGTCAGAATTTGCACAGGCAAAATATTTAGAATTTCAGAGAACAGTAAAGGCTGATCAGTCCCCACTCCCCATACTTTTTTTACTCAGTGATTGAAAGATGAAATTCAGTAAGTTAGAGATGCATCTAGTAGAAATAAAAATGAACTATGTAGATTCTGGATTAAAGATCAAATCAGCCACAGCATTCCCTTTAAGCCAAAGCAATACAGAGCAAGGCTCTAATTCTCTTCAATTCTGTGAAGGCTGAGACAGGTGAGGAGGCTGCAGAAGAAAAGTCTAAAAACTAATACAGGCTGGTTCATGACGTTTAAGGAAAGAAGCCGTCTCCATAACATCAAAGTGCAAGGTGAAGCAGCAAGTGCTGATGGAAAAGCTGCAACAAGTTATCCAGAAGATCCAGCTAAGATAATTAAGGAAGGTGGCTGCACTAAACAAGAGGTTTTCAGTGTAGACTAAACAGCTTTCTATTGGAAGGAGATGCCATCTAGAACCTTCATAGCTAGAGAGAAGAAGTCAATGCCTGGCTTCAAAGCTTCAAAGGACAGCCTGACTCTCTTGTTAGGGGCTAACTGCTGGAAACTTTCAGTGGAAGTCAGGGCTCAGGGGCCATTCTAAAAATCCTAGGTCTCTTAAGAATTATAGGTAATAATTACCTATGCTCTATGATTGGGACAACAAAGCCTGGAAGACAGCACCTTGGATTATTACCTGGAATAATATGAATATTTTAAGCCCACTGTTACAAGCTACTGCTCGGAAGAAAAGATTTCTTTCAAATATTACTGCTTACGATAAGGCACCTGGTCACCCAAGAACTCTGATGGAGATGTACAATGGGATTAATGCTGTTTTAATGCCTGTTAGCACATCCATTCTGCAGCCCATAGATCAAGGAGTAATTTGACTTTCAAGTCTTATTAGTTAAGAAATACATTTCATAAGGCTATAGTTGCCATAGATAGAATTCGTCTAATGGATCTGGGCAAAGTAAATTGAAAACCTTTTGGAAAGGATTCATTATTCTCAATGTCATTAAAAACATTTGTGATTTGTAGGAAGAGGTAAAAACATTGACATTAACAGGAGCTTGGAAGAAGTTGATTCTAACCCTCTTAGATGACTTTGATGGGTTTGAAACTTCAGTGGAGGACATAACTACAGATATGGTGGAGATAGCAAGAGAACTAGAATTCGAAGTAGAACTTGAAGATGTGACTAAACTGCTGCAATCTAATATAAGACTTTATGAGGGATTGCTTCTTATGGATGAGCAAAGGAAGTGCTTTTTTAAAAAAAAATTTAGATTTTATTTATTTATTCATGAGAGACACAGAGACAGAGGCTCCATGCAGGGAGCCCAGTGTGGGACTCAATCCCAGGACCGTGGTATCATGCCCTGAGACCAAGGCAGACGCTCAACCGCTGAGCCACCCAGGCACCCCAAGAAAGTGGTTTCTTGTGATGGAATCTACTCCTGGTAAAGATACTATGATGGTTGTTGAGATGACAACAAATGATTTAGAATATTACATAAACTTAGTTGATAAAGAAATGCAGGCATGAGAGGATTGACTCCAGTTTTGAAAGAAGTTTTGCTGTAGGTAAAATGCCATCAAACAGCATCACTTGCTAAGAGAAATTGTTCATGAAATGAAGAGTCACTGATGCAGCAAACTTAATTGCTGTCTTATTTTAAGAAATTATCACAGCCATCCCGACCTTCATCAACCACCACTCTGATCAGTAGGCAGCCATCAACACTGAGGCAAGACCCTTCAACAGCAAAAAGATTATGACTTGCTTAAAGCTCAAATGATGGTTAGCATTTTTTCAGCAGTATTTTTTAAAGTTTTTATTTAAATTCTAAAAACATATAGTATAATATAATATTAGTTTCAGGAGAGCAGTAAAGGTTTTTAAAATATTTTATTTATTTGAGATACAGAGAGAGCAAGAGCACGCTGGCAAGACAGCTTAAGTAGGTGAGGGGTAGAGAGAGAAGCCGATTCTTTGCTGAGCAGGGAGTCTCCATGCGGGGCTCAATCCCATGGCCTCAGGACCACAACTTGAGCCAAAGGCAGATACCCAACTGACTGAGCCACCCAAGTGCTCTAGTAAAGTATTTTTTAAAATTAAGATATGTACTTTCTTTTATAGACATAATGTTATTGCACATTTAACAGAGTTTTTATAGCATAAACACATTTTTTTTTCATAAACACATTTTTTATATGCAGTGGAAAAGTGAAAATTCATTTTACTCGCTTTATTGCAATATTTACTTATATGTAGTGCTCTGGAATACCTGCAATATCTCTGAGGTATGTCTGTACTTTCATATAAATTGGTGAATGGATTGGATCTTTATGAATCTATTATAATAATCCGGGAAGTTAATAATAAAGATCTGAACTAAATCAATAGCAGTGGGGATGGAGAACAAGGGATGGATTTCAGAGGATGTAGAGGTAAAGAAAATAAGTTTAGTATTGGTCATGTTACATTTCCTAGCAGCAGGTATACCTTTGGTGTAGGAGTCTGGAGCTCAGGTAAGGTCTGGGAAGTGATACAGAACTAGAAATTGCATAGTATTTGAAATGCATGAGGTTATCTGAAGTAAATGTATAAGATCTGAAAAGGACCAAAGACAAAAACTCTAAAGAAAGTTTACATTCAAGGAATTGAAGGAAAGCAAGCCTACAAGAGCCAATAAAGGAGACAAGTACTTTATTATCTACCTGTCTCTGTCCTATGTGATAGTGAAATCCATGGGGCAGGCATTTCATTTTATTCATCTTTTATATCCAGGACCTAATATAGTACCTGACATTTAATAGATGTTTAGTAAATATTTGTTGAACAAACTGAGTATGTTTCTATATATAGTATTATTTCTTAAATACCTAACTAAAGTGCTTGGAAGGTTTAATTATAATACCCTTTTGCATTAAAAATTGATCCAACTCGAAGGTTGAATGCAAAGCTTACTATTATTTTTCATCATCATGGGTGGAAACATCCATGAAGAATTTGCTTACTTATGAGTGACAACTGATTTAAAGAATAAATGAAGGGGAAACAAGCACATGAAGGGAAAAGAGAATCCATCTGACAGCATTTTTTTTCCTAAAAGAAAAATAAAAATGGTCATTTTCAATTCTGTTTTTTCCTTAGAAAGACTGGAATTCCTATCTAAATGTGACTTTGGTATATACAGTGCACCCAAAGGATTGATGTTAAGGGAAACTACCCTGAAATTATCACAAGCCAGGGATGGTTAACTTATTTTCATAATAAGTAAAGTATTTATTCATAGTTTCTGAAAATATCTTGGTGTTGATATAAAAAATAACTGAATATTTTGCTTTCAATAGTACAAAGAAACATATTTCATTATAATTGCTTTCTGAAATCACATAGTTAATTGCTGACTAATTCCCCACTCCAATTTCTAAATCTTTATTTTCTTTAATGAGAAGTACAACAAAAATGAAAGAAAAGGTTTCAGCCTAATGATAT
Source organism: Vulpes lagopus (assembly GCF_018345385.1). Classification (NCBI taxonomy): domain Eukaryota; kingdom Metazoa; phylum Chordata; class Mammalia; order Carnivora; family Canidae; genus Vulpes; species Vulpes lagopus. The sequence continues at coordinate 32,360,353 of NC_054829.1, forward strand.
ATACATACCTAAAAGAATATAACTCAAAGATGTGTAACTATATAAAAACAACTTTTGTCTAAGCAGGGCAAGGACTAAAGAGCCTGAATTGGGCATTTAATGTTTCACTAGTATTAGACCTTTTAAAAAAAGTTTTATTTATTTAATCTCTACATCCCACATGGGGAATGAACTCACAATCCCAAGATCAAGAGTTGCATCCCCTGAATGAGCCAGTCAGGTGCCCCATAGGTCTTTTATCATAAGTTGTTATGTTTTCTATGATTTTTTTTTTTTTGTATTTTAATACTAAGAGAAGAGCACTATCATGTAGTAAAAAGAAGAATATAAATCTTGAGCTTTAATCCTATTCCTTTTCTGTAGCTCTGAGTGAGTTTCTTTGCAGAAAAATTATGGTGTTTGTATAGATGCTCTCTAATGTTCATTGAAGTTTGAATATTTTATGATTCATGAATGAAGTCTTTTATTTGTAAAATCAATCCTTTTGTGTTTATCTAATAACAAAAAAATTAAGAAACTACATTTTATTCAAATTGCACTAAAACTTCTAGCTGAATTTTTAGAAAGGAAAATGGTTGATTAAAAACTGAAAACACTGAGGAATACTACCTTTCCACAGGCTGCCTTCATATGCTATTAACCTAAGAGTTTATATCTTCTCATTGGAAATGAGAAGATGGATGAAGCAGAAAAACTAGGTCAGACTGATTGTTCAGCTAGGTCAGACTGGTTGCTCAGTAAACAATGGATGAATTAATACAGTTTTTACATTTTACATTTAAAAATATGTTTTTCACAAAGGAAAACATGGTTATAAGACACATTTATTATCTCCCATTTCTGACAAAACAGACATCAGGCAGACTCAGTTAACTATTTTTCTCACTCAGTGCTGATAATCCTTTCTTTTTTTTTAAGATTTATTTTAAGTCTTTTAAAAAAGATGTAATTATTTATTTGAGAGAGAGAATGAGTGAGTGGCAGAGGGAGAGATAATTCTCAAGTAGACTCCCTGCTGATCACAGAACCTGATGTGGGGCTCAATCCCAGGATCCTGAGATCATGACCTGAGCCAAAATCAAAAGTTGGACACTTAACTGACCAAGTCACCCTGGTGCTCCTATTTTATTTATTTGAGAGAGCAAGAGTGAGAGACAGCAAGCATGAGCAGGAGGGGCAGAGGGAGAAGGAGAGAATATCAAAGAGACTCCATGCTGAGCATAGAGCCTGAGGCAGGACTTGATCTGAAACCCTTAGATCATGACCTGAGCTGAAACCAAGGGTTGAACACCCAACCAACTTGCCACCCAGGTGCCCTTGATAATCCTTTTTTTTTTTTTTTAAGATTTTTTATTTATTTATCCGAGAGAGAGAGAGAGAGAGAGAGAGAGAGAGAGAGAGGCAGAGACACAGGCAGAGGGAGAAGCAGGCTCCATGCAGGGAGCCCGACATGAGACTCAATCCCAGGTCTCCAGGATCATGCTGCTGGCTGAAGGTGGCACTGAACCTCTGAGCCACTTGGGCTGCCCGATAATCCTTTCTTTAGTTTAGAGTATTGGTATTTTGATGGACAGGGTAAACACAGTTGATTATTTTCCTTCTTTTTTTTTTAATGAAAAAAAATTTCATCTGGAAAGAAAGAACTGCTTCACATTTAATTAAGATTATTAATATAAATTTAATATTATAAATAATTCATCAGCTTTTTATTTTGGACCCATGGGGTCCAAATACAGGGGTTGCTATTTTTAAGGTAAATTTGATCCCGACTGGATTAGCTCCATTAAGACTGATCTTAGAGTTGAGTAGAAATAAGCAAAAGAAGGAAAAAGAATGATGATAATAATTGTGATAATGGTTAATAACCTTTCTCCTTCAGGAAAACCATGTATTAATATTATATGAATCTTACTTGGAAAAAAATGGAAAGAAAAGGCAATGGGCAAATATAACTATACCTCGGTAGTTGATGATTTCTGTCCCAAGCACCGGAGTCATCTCCAGAACTGTGATGAAGGCTTTGTCCATAGATGTTAGAGGAAACGGAGACATGCGGTGTCTTCTAGCCACCTTGGTGATATCAACAGCACTGTGACCTAAACAGGAAGATAATTAACTAAGACTATGATGCTGAAACAGTGACAAAAAAGTGGGAATGTCTTATAAATATCATAAATTCTCATTTTCATATGTCTGTAAATGAACATTGCAAAGTGAGAAATTTTCTCTTGCTTCCAAAATTTAGCCTGCTTTGGTGGAACATTAAATCAAGTCGGCAATGTTACATCATGTGTCAAAACTTGGTGAAATTTTTTTATTTTTATTAAAGATTTATTTATTTATTTATTCATGATAGACAGAGGGAGAGAGAGAGAGAGAAAGAGAGAGGCAGAGATACAGGCAGAGGGAGAAGCAGGCTCCATGCCGGGAGCCTGACGCAGGACTCGATCCAGCGGGACTCCAGGATCCCCTCGCAGGCGCCAAACCTCTGAGCCACCCAGGGATCCCCAAAACTTAGTGAAATGTAATGATGTTATTGGATAATCCTTTTAAGTGCCTACTCTGCATTGTGGCACTGTTTTAATTAATCTTCACAACAACCTTATGGGGAGGCATTATTATTATCTTTATTTACAGAGGAGGTTTATATATCTTGGCCTAAATCACAGAGCTATTAATAGCAGAGACTCAAACTGGGGTAGTATGGCTTCAGAGTCTATGTCCTTAACCACAAACTAAACATTGAACACTTAGTGCGCTAGTCAGTAAAATGAAATACTCAAACTTGAATTTATTTAGGATTTCAAAGGAAATTTTCTTTTTTTAGAAAAGTCAGGAAAAGATTATTTAGCTACTCACTTCTTACTCACTCCCCTTCAGGGCATTAATGTCACCCATACACTAAATTTATTTTATCTCCAATTCCCTACTTTCAACTCTAGATTTACATGTCATCCAAACAGCTGGTGGATAAGAATATGTATCTCCAAACTTATAAATTATCCAACATGTCCAAAATAAAACTCTTAATTCTCCTATCCTTCTGTCTTACCCTTATGATGTTTTGTTCTCTTGTAATTTCCATCTCAGTAAACAGCATTGCCATCATGAAAGATTTAATTACTAATGGCAATGTCTGTGATGTACAAGGCCTTCAAAGGGACACAGAAAGAACAAATGGATTCCTTTCTACTAAGTAGAGTAACTAAGGATCTTTGTCATATAGCAGTAACCCTTTTCTTATGGCATGACCATGTGAAATGAGCTATTTATACCAATGAAATTATCTTTCCCAATTCAAATGCATCTTTTTCAATCTGACAATTCTTTTTTTTTTCAATCTGACAATTCTTAATATACAATGTTTAATCTTGGGTTGAAAATCCATTCTTTAAATTAGAAATAAAGGAAAAGATGCTTTCAAATGATAGAACAAAATATAATAGAAACAAGATATTCGGACAGGCTCTTCTTGATTAAATTAAAATTCTCAAGAAGTAACTTTACACCTCAAAACAACCAAACTGCCTAAAGTGTAATTCATTATTCATTCCTTGGATATAAAGAAAATCTCAAGGAAGGGGCTTGTTCTGCCCTATTAAGAACACTGCTGTTATTTATCATTGTATTTGAGACTTGAATTCCTTCTATTTCTACTTTCTGGATATTTGAGAGGAAAAAACCACCTAAAATAATGAATAGTTTTCCTAGGAAACCTGAGTGAAAAAGTTTGTTCAGGTTAAATGGTGAGGACCTTTGGTGATTCAAAGGATGTGTGGTTCATATACATAAGCACTGACTTTTTCATATGTCTCTCAAATTAAGAGAAATCAAGTTCAAAGCCTAAGGAAACATTAGCAATGGTGGAGTTCGTAGGCTTAGGATGACGTATCTGACAGTTTATGTAACTGAAAATACTTTTTCATATTGTTTTCAACTTAATACTCTTGTTTTCTACTTATTTATCTAAGATAATGAGCCCCACAGCATTTCTGACAAAATCTACAAAACATGGTTGAAAGGATTGTGTTATTTTTTACGGCAGTGTAAGAAATATTAAAGGAAAATACTCTTGGGATTTTGTGCATCAATATTATAAAATGGCATTGTCACGAAATGTTTGCTCTATAATTTATATGCACAATCACCCATGGGATAAAATAAAATTCCTTAGATTAGCATATAAAATGCTTCCTTTTCAGCCTCATCACTCACTACTCCATTAGAAAATTGACAATACTGTAGATATTCGAATATACCATACTATTTCATATTTTTCTGTCTTAGCATATGATGTTCACTTTGCCCAGAATGAAATTTCTCTTATCTTCTTAAGAAATTATTATTCTTCCTTCACAACTTTCTCCTGTAAGGAAGTAATCAAATAATGATGGAATATGCTCAAAAGGGACTGGAAAAACCTGGGACAATTTAAGCATCATAGTAAATTAGGATAATAATAGATAATATAATCCATTTAATAAAAGTAAGAATCTATTAATATATAAATTCTTCCTTACAGCAGAATGCCAACTGATAAATGAAGAAATGTTTGAATTAGAAAAGTCATCACTTGGCAACTATCATAGTAAGGACTGGTTCAGGCAAAAATCATTAATGGATAAATAAAACTAAAAGGTAAAAATCTGAAGACAATGTATTTGTGTATTTCACTAAAAATTTGTATTGACTAGAAAGCAAAATAGTAATTTTAGAATGGAGAAACAGGCAAATAGCATCTTAACCAAGTGACCAAAGTTAGTATCACCAGTAATAGGACAAAATGACATCACAAACCTCTTGATATTATACATGGAGAAGGATATAACATCATATATGAGGTGTCTCTAACAAAAATGCATAACCTGAACCAAACCATCAGGAAATATCAGAAAAGTCTAAATTTGAGGAACATTCTATAAAGTAACTGACCAATGCTAAGGTCATGAAAAACACCCCTCACCCCCTACACACACATTAAGGAATTGCTCCAGATAAAGGAGCCTAAAGGCACATGGTTGCTAAAAGTAATGCATGACTCTGGATTGGATCCCAGATCAGAAGAAGAAAGTTTTTTCCTTTTACTATCAAGAATATTATTAGAAAAAGTGGCAAAATGTAATTTGAATAAGTATATAATAGTATTATGGCAAGGTTCATTTTCTGGTTTTGGTAATTGTATCATGGTTATGTAAGGGACTATTTTTCTTTCTTCTCTCCTTTTTTAAAATAAAGGAAATATATATTTGAAGTATTTAGAGGTAAAGAAGCATCATGCCGACAATTTATTCACAAGCAATTCCAGAAAATAACTCTATTAATATATAGAAAGAAATGACAAAGCAATTGTGGCAAAATGCTAACATTTGGGAGAATTTGGGTGAAAGGTATATAAGAATTCTTTGTTGCAACCTTTCTGAAGTTTGAAATTATTTCAAAATAAAAAAAACAAAAAAACCCTTCTTTCAGTAGTTTGTCCTTTATGAAGCAATATATAACCATTCCCTTTTTCCCTCCTGCACTGAGGCACTATGAACTATTCTATCTTAGGATTCTCATTACATACTGTATTAACAACATATCTTACAGTAATTATACACACACACACACACACACACACACACACACATGCATACTTTCTTAGCTAGATTTTCAGCTCTTTGAGAAAGGAAAAAGTATCTTAATGTCAAAGACCAAGAATGCTATGCACACAGTGGTCACAAAGAAAATTTTTGTTGGATAAGGTCTTAAATGCTTGATTTTAATCACTCTAGAATATATAACTTGATAAAGAAGATGAACCGAGAGATAAACACTGCATATAATTTCAAACATTATTCTGGTCAATGATTTCAATTTTCCTTTTACTTGAATTGTCCATTTTAAAAAATAATTGCAAACATTCATTAATAATAAGTTGAAACTATGTTTTTCCTCTTTACTTTTTTGTTTAAAAGTGTTAAAAGAGTCAGTGCAGGGATCCCTGGGTGGCACAGCGGTTTAGCGCCTGCCTTTGGCCCGGGCGCGATCCTGGAGACCCGGGATCGAATCCCACGTCAGGCTCCCGGTGCATGGAGCCTGCTTCTCCCTCTGCCTATGTCTCTGCCTCTCTCTCTCTCTCACTGTGTGCCTATCATAAATAAATAAAAATTAAAAAAAATCTTTATTAAAAAGAGTCAGTGCAGTAGGGAAATGAAAAAAAGAAAATAAAAAATACTTTAGCTGTGGTCAAGTAGTCAGGGAAATGGAAAATTAGCTTTAGGTTCAGTGTACATACTGCCTAAATAATTAACACTGTAAGTAACAATGTAAATAAATCCTTATAGGTTATCTTTAGGTCAGGAGGTTTATCTATAGAAAAATTATAAGGCCAAAGGAGGAAAAAGTCATTTATTTTCCAAGGTCAGGTGTGGACTGTTTTTATAGCTGTCTTCCTTCAGCTTTTATTTTCAATTTGTCATGTACAAGTAAGCTAAATATATAATATTAAAAGTAAACAGGTAAAATTAGCTGAGAGTACAGGATAAAAAGGGATGAAGTAAAAAATCTGATATTTGAAGATATAATGATAAAATAGATTAGCTAAAACAACACCAAAAAAGATTAAATTATTAAAAAAAAAACTGTAAGTGGGAGTCAAGTGCTAACATACCCAACAAAGGCAAGCAAAGTCTTTTGAGTTGAGGTGGCTGCAGATATAAATAGTAATTTTTCATGACTGTCTTTATGAGGCTGGACTTCACTACAGGTGTTCCTAAGGACTGAGGACTCTTGAGGAGGGTCTCAAATCATAATCCTTAGGTTCTTGCCCTTATTACCATCACTAACACTATATAAAGACTTAAAAAATTGTGGGTACTGGTTATAGCTACTATAGCAAAAGACCAACTTTCATACACAATTTCCCCCTTTCAGATACAATCTTTCTTTCCCTTTTCCTTTTCACAAACTTTCTTTCATCAGATCTTTCTCCTCTTTGCTTACACTATTGGTGGTTACCGTTTGCTTTGCCATCATTCTGGTTCAGGAATACAAACAGATATATTATTTGATCTGAAATCCTTTGGTTCATTCTTCTCCTGCTGTTTGATTTGTGGTTTTGTGCCCTTTTTGGGTCTCTGAACTTCAGCTTGCTTTTGTTAGGCTGCTAGGACCTTATTTTTAAACTTAAATAACCAAAAGGCTGAGAATTCTCTTATTCCCCAAAGAAGTTGTCAGGATATAATTTCAGAGGCATTAATATAAATGTATGTATGTATAGATATGTGCATGTGTATAATATATATGTACCCACATATATGTAAACTTATATATTTGTTAGCTTCTATTTGGAATGTTTTCGTGTCACTATTAGAATTGTTTTCCTTAGTAGGCCTTTGTTCTAAACATTCTTTAGACAATAGTAGAGAAAAAGTAATTTTTCTGTAGAAATCATAAGCTATTATATCTCTAAAAGTGGAATCTAAGAATCTTCTAAAGCCCTTTCTAAGTATGATAATTAACTAGTCTCTTATAATGCCCTGGGGAAACAACCAAGAGAAGTTCAAAGTCATTTTTATAGTTAGAGGAGTTTTACCAGCTCCTAAGAGCTGCCATTTCCCTTAGTTAATCTTCTTTAATGGTGCTGTTTTTCATATTATTAGGTATAAGCACATAAGGCTTCAACTCCAGAATGTCTATTCTAGTTATTAGTTTCAGTGACAGACTAATAAAAGAGTAAATTTTGACTAGTATCTTTTTTAAGATATAAACACTGTTAAATATGATCACTAAGCATGTGGGAGAGGTCAATTTATGTAGTTGAGAAAGAAAATCTTAGAACAGGTGATGATACAGGCAAATATGAAGAATGAGTCAGTGTCCTTGGTGAAAACCAAAATCTAGTTTTTAAGGTATTTTGCAAATAAGCAGAAACTATAGTTTATCCATATTTATTGGGTACTTGATAGGATTCTTGTCTTTCTATAGGCCTAAAATGTGGGGTTAATTCACAACTAATTCTGCTCATGCAAGGGCTATAATTTTTAATTAAAAGTATAAATCACAGTATGACTATAACTGTAGAATTAAAATTAATTATAAAAATATAATCTAATACTGGAATAAAAAATTATATGTGTTAGTAGTAGTTATTTTTAAGTATAGGATGAAACTGATTTTTTCTTCCTACTCTGTATTATTTAGATTCTTGACAATAATCCTGTATCGCTTAAAAATATTTAGTAAATGTTTTAAAATTTGAAATAATTATTTTCTTAGCCAACTCTAGCCAATTCTTCCAAATTCATGATCCAAATTCTGGGGTTCTAAGGAAATTTCTCAACAGCATTTGCTTTAATTGTTTTTAACCATCAAAAAAGCTTCTTACATGTACACCTGAAACTAATATAATACTATACGTTAAATATACTGGAATTAAAATAAAAACACTAAAAAAGAAAAAGTTTTGTACTGCCTTAGGGATACAGTTCAGTGACCTAGAGTAATGTGTTAGGCTTTTCATGATCTGTTCTTTCTCTTCGACTTATCCCTCTTTGCTCTTACATATATCCTTATTCCAGCTATAGCAAGCTTAATAATTTCTAGTACATAGCATGATTTTTTCTCAGACATCTGTCTTAACTGCTCTTCTACTTCCAGTACAACTAGCAAACACCTGCTTGTTTTTAAGACTATGAAGATAAAGTATGGGTCATATCAACATAAGATCTTGTAATTCATATGTTGCCCAAGTTAGAATTTGGGGTCATTCTTGACTTCCTTACCTTCCACATCTAGTTACCAATCCTGTCAATTGTGATTCCTTAATATTTCATAAAATCCTGTGTTGTTTATCTATTTCTGTTTAACTAAAGCTTTCATCAGATTCCTGTTTCTGATCTCACCCAGAATCAATCCATTCTTCACATAGTAGTAAATGCTTTTTCAAAATTTCAAATTTGATCTTGTCATTCCACATTCAAATTCCTTTATTGACCTTTACAGTAAAGTCCAAACCCATTACCATGGCAATTAAGAGGTTCATTTGCTATATGGCCAAGTGGAGGTCATTATTTGGTAACTTCTCCAGCCTCTAATTTCCCTAACTCTCTTCCTCCTCCTCAAACTGCACTCCCTCCTCCATCTGTGTGTTACAATGCTTGGTGCATAGTAAAGCTCTTCATAAAAGTTAGATATTTGCATTAGGGGTGCCTGGGTGGCTCAGTGAGTTAAGCAACCTACTCTTGATTTTGGCTCAGGTCATGATCTCAGGGTTGTGGGATTGAGCCCTACATCATCAGGCTCCATTCTAGGAATGGAGCCTGCTTAAGATTTCCCTTCTCTCTCTTCCTCTCCATTCCCCACATCTAAAACATGTTAGATATTTGAATTAATATTATTTTAAATAGAGCTTTTGTTTGAGATAGATTTAACTTCATTTGGAAAGAACAATTTGAATAAAGCAGCTGCTTTTGCTCTCCCACATTCCTCTCCAATTTTTTCTATCCTGCTCTGTGCTCCAAAAGGATATGGATAGAACCAATGAACTTCTTATACCTATGGCTTCTATTGAGTTCAACCAATGGAAACTACTGGCAGGAAAATGGAGAGCAGAAGAATACAGACAAGGTATTTATTCCTTTGGCCTCTTGTCTGCTGGTTGGCAGTGGTTATGTTCCTTTAATACAAACGTTTAGTTCTGTGAGACAGGCCTCCCTAACAGACTTATTTTAGACAATTATTCCCTTCCCTGGCTCCTTAAGGCTTAAGGGTAGCAACCATTTCCTGCTGTTGCTAATCCCAAAACTTCTTCAACTTATCTTGCTTTCTCTTAACCCTGGCTACTCTGTTATAACTAGTTCCTTTATTAAATTCTCTATTATCTTGTTTGAGTGTATCATTTGACTCCTGCCTGGATTAAGTGATACAGCAGGTAAGGTGAGACTGTACACAGTATGATTAGGAAAGAATGTAGAGATTGATATTGGTAGAGCACTGGGCTTCTAATGGGGAACAGAGGGAGTTGAGGCTAAAGAAGTAACTAAGACCAGATAATAAAAGCCTTTGAATTGCTAGATTAGGAAATTGAACTTTATCATTTAAGCCAATTGGAAACCATTTACATAATTTTATCATGTAAGCTAACATTTTGAAGTTTTTAAGCATAAGAGTGACACCTATAAAGATTTCTTGTAGACAAGTTCTAACATAGAAAGGTTGAAAAAATTAACTCGACATCACATGTCTAAATAGATAATAGGTCAAAATGAAGACCAGATGTCCAGATTTTCTTTGGTGTGCTTTCTCCTATATCACATTAGGGGGGCTTTCTTTCCTTCAACTTCATTCACTAAATATACACTGAATATACTCTCTCTATGCAAGGCACTTTATTAAACACTAGGGAGTAATGGTGAGGTAAATAAGATGAAATTCCCATTTCTCAGTCTCATGGAACACAGAAATCAGACAGTGTTTTAAGGAAAAAGTAAAACAAATGGTAAATGCTTATGTTTTAATATTAAAACAAAAACTATGGGGTTGCCCGGGTGGCGCAGTGGTTTAGCGCCGCCTGCAGCCCAGGGCGTGATCCTGGAGACCCTGGATGGAGTCCTGCGGCGGGCTCTCTGCATGGGGCCTGCTTCTCCCTCTGCCTGTGTCCTTGCCTCTCTCTCTGTCTCTATGAATAAATAAATAAAATATTAAAAAAAACAACTATGTATGATAATGCAGAAAAGAGAATAACTAGTTTTGATGGCACAAATGGTAAAGTTCCATGAAGGAGGTGACAATTGAGCTTTAAACGATAGGAAAAATGGAAGAATATTTGAAATAGAATGAACAAAATAATAGAGATTTGAAAGTACTTTTAGAGAATGAGGAATCATCTAATGAGGCTGGAGGTGGAGAGTATGAAATATAAGGCATAAGGGTGGTCATTTCAGTTAAGGATAGGATTTAGTGGCTTAATACTGTAGAAAATGGAAAACTACTCAAGATTTTTTTAAAAAGATTTTATTTATTTATTCATCAGAGCCACAGAGAAAGGCAGAGACACATGCAGAGGGGAAGCAGGTTCCCTATGGGGAGCCTGATGCAGTACTCCATTCCAGGACCCTGGGATCACGACCTGAGCCAAAGGCAGATGCTCAACCACTGAGCCACTCAGGTGCTCCGCTAGTCAAGATTTTTCATACAAAAGTGACACATACTTAATGCAATACTTGCTTGCAAGGAAGAGAGACTGCAGACAGGCAAAACAGTATGCTACTACAATCTTAAAGGTTAGAGACAAAGAATGCCGGAACTAACATAACAGGAACTGGAAAAAGAATTTTTAGAAGAGCCATAACAAATGGTTCTATGATTGGCTGTACTTTGGGAGGGAGAGATAAATATTACGATGAGATGTCAAGTTTGGTTATGAGAGTAAGTGGGAATGACATTAACTAAGATAGCAATAAAGGGACCATTTGGAGGGAAGAGTATTAAGTTTAGTTCTGATGAGGGAAATGTGAGATGCAAGCAGAATATCAAGGGGTGATTCCAGTTATGTAACAAGAGGAGCTTGGAGTTTGGGAGAGAAGGGGTTTTTTCTTGTGTAACTGAAACTCTATACCTATGGAACAGCAATGCTCCATTTCCTTCTCCTTCCAGTCCCTGGCAATCACAATTCTGTTTTCTGTTTCTATAAGTGTGATTATTTTAGATACCTCAGTTGAGTTATGCAGTGTTTGCCTTTTGTCCCAGGCTTATTTCATTTAATATAATGTCTCAAGGTTCATTCATGTTCTAGTATATGATGGGACATCCTTCTTTTTTACAGGCTGAGTAATATTTCATTGTATGTATACACTCATTCATCTGATGATGGGACATTTAGGCTGCAGAAGCTATTGTGAAAATTGCTGCAATAGACATGGATATGCGAATATCTCTTTGAGATCTTGTTCTCAAATCTTTTGGATATATACTCAGAAGTTGGATTGCTGGATTATATGGTAGTTTTACTGTTATTTTTTTTGAGGCACTTCCACAGAGTTTTCCACTGTAGTTGCACCATTTTACAATCTCATCACAGTATAGTAGGGTTCCAATTTGTCCACAGCCTAGTCACACTTGTTATTTTTATTTTTTGGTAGTGGCAGTTTTGATTTGCATTTCCCTTATGATGAGTGATGTTGAGCATCCTTTCAAATTCTCAGTGGCATTTGTATATCTTTGGAAAAGTATATACTCAAATGGGCCAAAGACATGAATAGAAATCTCACAGAGGAAGACATAGACATGGCCAACAAGCACATGAGAAACTGCTCTGCATCACTTGCCATCAGGGAAATACAAATCAAAACCACAATGAGATACCACCTCACACCAGTGAGAATGGGGAGAATTAACAAGGCAGGAAACCACAAATGTTGGAGAGGATGTGGAGAAAAGGGAAGCCTCTTACGCTGTTGGTGGGAATGTGAACTGGTGCAGCCACTCTGGAAAACTGTGTGGAGGTTCCTCAAAGAGTTAAAAATAGATCTGCCCTACGACTCAGCAATTGCACTGCTGGGGATTTACCCCAAAGATACAGCTGCAGTGAAACGCCGGGACACCTGCACCCCGATGTTTATAGCTGCAATGTCCACAATAGCCAAACTGTGGAAGGAGCCTCGGTGTCCATCGAAAGATGAATGGATAAAGAAGATGTGGTTTATGTATACAATGGAATATTACTCAGCCATTAGAAACGACAAATACCCACCATGTGCTTTGACGTGGATGGAACTGGAAGGTATTATGCTGAGTGAAGTAAGTCAATCAGAGAAGGACAAACAGTGTATGTTCTCATTCATTTGGGGAATATAAATAATAGTGAAAGGGAATATAAGGGAAGGGAGAAGAAATGTGTGGGAAATATCAGAAAGGGAGACAGAACATAAAGACTCCTAACTCTGGGAAACGAACTAGGGGTGGTGGAAGGGGAGGAGGGCGGGGGGTGTGGGTGACTGGGTGGCGGGCACTGAGGGGGCCACTTGACGGGATGAGCACTGGGTGTTATTCTGTATGTTGGTAAATTGAACACCAATAAAAAATAAATTTATATAAAAAAAAGGAAAAGTGTATACTCAAGTCCTTTGCCCACATTTTAATTGCTTTTTGTTATTGTTACTGAATTGTAGGAATTCCTTCTATATCCCAGAGATGAACTCATCTGATATATGGTGTACAAATATTTTGTCCCTTTCTATAGGTTGCTTTTTCATTCTGCTGTGTTTTTCTATGTATAAGTTTTAAAATTTAATGTAGTCCCATTTGTCTATATTTTCTTTAGTTGCTGGTGTTTTTGTGTTATATAATCATCCATTCCATGTTATGAAGCTTTCTCCTTTTTTCTTCTAGTTTTACAGTTTCAGGTCTTATGTTTAGGTCTTTAATCCATTTTGAGTTAATTGTGGTAGATGGTGTAAGATTAAGGGTTTACCTTCACCAAAATCCAAAAGATACCTAGGAATAAACTTAACCAAAGAGGTAAAGGATCTGTATTCTGAAAACCACAAAAACACTTAGGAAAGAAATTGAGGAAGACTCAAAGAAATGGAAAAACATTCCATGCTCATAGATTGGAAGAATAAATATTGTTAAAATGTCTATGTTCCTAAGAGCAATCTCCACATTCAATGCAATTCCTATCTAAATGCCAATGATAATTTTCATATAGCTGGAACAAATAATCTAAAATTTGCATGGAACCAGAAAAGACCCTGAATAGCCAGAGGAATGCTGAAAAAGAAAACCAAAGCTGATGGCATCACAATGCTGGACTTCAAGCTATATTACACAGCAGTAATCATCAAGATAGTATGGTACTGGCACAAAAACAGACACATAGATCAATGGAACAGAATAGAGAACCCAGAAATGGATCCTCAACTCTAAGGTCAACTCATCTCTGACAAAGCAGGAAAGAAAGCCAATGGAAAAAGGACAGTCTCTTCAACAAATGGTGTTGGGAAAGTCACAATGTAGAAGAATGAAACCGGACCATTTCCTTACACCATACTCAAAGGTAAACTCAAAATGTGTGAAAGACCTAAATGTGAGACAGGAATATACCAAAATCCTAGAGGAGAATACAGGCAGAAACCTCTTTGACCTTGGCCACAGCAACTTCTTGCTAGACACGTCTCCAGAGGTAAGGGAAACAAAAGCAAAAATAGTCTATTGGGACTTCATCAGGATAAAAAGCTTTTGCACAGTAAAGGAACAGTTGACAAAACCTAAAGACAACCTATAGAATCAGAGAAGATAACTGCAAATGTCTTATCAGATAAAAGTTTAGTATCCAAAATTCTATGAAGAACTTATCAAACTCAATATCCCAAAACCAAATAATCCAGTTAAGAAATGAGCAGAAGACATGAACAGACATTTCTCCAAAGAAGACCTACAAATAGCCAACAGACACATGAAAAAATGCTCCATATTGCCTGGCATCAGGGAAATACAAATCAAAACCACAATGAGGGACACCTGGGTGGCTCAGCAGTTAAGTGTCTGCCTTTGGCTCAGGGTGTGATCCTGGAGTCCTGAGATCAAGTCCCACATTGGGCTCCCTGCATTTTGTGAAATGCCTTTTCTGTATGTATAAGATGATCATGTAGTTTTTGCTCTTTTTTCTGTTAATGTGATGCATCCTCCTTCTCTCTCTGCCTATGTCTCTGCCTCTCTCTCCATGTGTCTCTCATGAATAAACAAAATCTTAAAAAAACACAAACAAAAAAACAAAACCACAATGAGATATCACCTCACACCAGTCAGAATGGCTAAAATTAACAAGTCAGGGAACAACAAATGATGGTGAGAATGGGGAGAAAGGGGAACCTTCTTGCATTGTTGGTGGGAATGCAAGCTGGTACAGCCACTCTGGAAAACAGTATGGAGTTTCCTCAAGAGGTTAAAAATAGAGCTACTGTATGACCCAGCAATTGCACTACTAGGTATTTACCCCAAAGATACAAATGTAGTGAGTGATCTGAAGGGGCATCTTCACCCCAATGTTTATAGTAGCAATGTCCACAATAGCCAAACTGTGGAAATAGCTGAGATGTCCATTGATTGATGAATAGATAAAGAAGATGTGGTATATATACAAAACAGAATATTACTCAGCCATCAAAAAGAATGAAATCTTGCCATTTTCAACAACATGGATGGAGCTACAGAGTATAGTGCTAAGTAAAATAAATCAGTCAGGAAAAGACAAATACCATATGTTTTCATTCATGTGTGGAATTTAAGAAACAAAACAGATGAACATAGGGGAAAGGAGGGAAAAAGAAGATGAAAACAGAGAGGGAGGCAAACCATAAGAGACTCTTAACACCATAGGAAACAAACTGAGGGATGCTGGAGGGGAGGTAAGTAGGGGGATGGAGTAATTGGTGATGGGCATTAAGGAGAGCATGTGATGTGGTGAGCACTGGGTGTTATATGCAACTGATGAATTACTGAGCTCTGCATCTAAAACTAATGATGTACTATATATTGGCTAAGTGTTCTAGCTAGAACTTCCAGTACCATATTGAATAGAAGTGGTGAAAGTCGGTATTCCTGCTGTGTTTGTGATTATAAAGGAAAATCTTTCAGTTTTTTCCTGTTGTGTATAATTTACTTATGTGCTTTTCATATACAACTTATGCTATGTTGAGGTAATTTCCTTCTATTCCGATTTGGTGAGTGTTTTTATGAAGGGTGTTAAATTTTGTGAAATGCCTTTTCTGTATCTATGAGATGATCATGTAGTTTTTGCTTTTTTTTTTCTGTTACTGTGGTGCATTCTGCTTATTGACTTTTGTATGTTGAAACATCCTGCATCCCAGGGATAAATCTCACTTGTTCACAGTATATAATATCTTATAATGCGCTGTTGAATTTGGTTTTCTAGTATTTTGCTGAGGATTTTTGCATCTACAATTTTTTAAAAAAGATTTTATTTATTAATTCCTGAGAGTCATATACAGAGAGGCAGAGACAAAGGCAGAGGGAAAAGCAGGTTCCCTGCTGGGCCAAAGACAGATGCTCAATCACTGAGCCACCCAGATGTCCCTGCATCTATATTCTTAAGAGATATTGGTCTGTAGTTTTCTCACAATATCTTTGTCTGGCTCAGGGTAATGATGGCCTCAGAAAATGAGTTAATAAGTGTTCCCTCTTCTTCAATATTTTGGAGGAGTCTGAGAAGAATTGGCATTAATTCTTTAATTGGTAAAATTCTACAGTGAAGTCATCTGGTTCTGGGCTTGGTGGTGGGACGCTTTTGGTTACTGACTCAATCTCCTTATTAGTTATTAAGTCTGTTTGAATTTTTAAATTTTTTTTTTAAATTTTTTAATTTATTTATGATAGTCACAGAGAGAGAGAGAGGCAGAGACACAGGCAGAGGGAGAAGCAGGCTCCATGCACCGGGAGACCGACATGGGATTCGATCCTGGGTCTCCAGGATCGCGCCCTGGGCCAAAGGCAGGCGCCAAACCGCTGCGCCACCCAGGGATCCCAAGTCTGTTTGGATTTTCTATTTCTGCATGATTCAGTCCTGGTAGACTGTATATTTCAATAAGTTTTTCATTTCTTCTAGGCTATCCAACTTGTTGGAATATAATTATTCAAAGTAGTCTCATAACCTTTTAAAATTTTTGTGACATCAGTTGTAATGTCTTCTTTTTCATTTCTAATTTTAGTTACTGAGTCTTCTCATTCTTAGTTCAGCTAAGGGTTTGTCAAATTAGCTAATGTTTTAAAAAAGCAACTCTTCATTTTGTTGATTTCTTCTATTGTTTTTCTACTTTCTATTTCATTTATTTCTGTTCTAATATTTATTATTTTCTTCCTTCTGCTAACCTGAAGTTAGGCTTTAGCTCTTTCTTTTCCTAGTTTTTGAAATGTACAGTTAGGTTGCTGATTTCAGATCTTTCTTCTCTTTAATGTAGATTTATTGTTATAAACTTCCCTGTATTACTGCTTTTGCTGTATCCCAAAAGTTTTAGTGTTTTGTTTTGGTTTTCATTAGTCTCAAGTTATTTTCTAATTTCTTTGTGTTTCTTCTTTGACTCATTGGTTGTTCAGGAGTGTGTAATTTCCACATATTTGTGATTTTTCTAATTTTCCTTTGTTATTGGTTTCTAGTTTCACAGTCTTGTTGAAAAAGATACTTGATAGATTCAACCTTCTTAAATTTGTTAAGGCTTTTTAAATGTGGTCTAACATTTTGTCTCATGATATGTGAATACATATGCGAAGAATATGTATTCTGCTGCTGATGAGTGCAGTGTTCTGTGTATGTCTGTTAGGTCCAATTGTTTTATAATGTTGTTCAAGTCCTCTGTTTCCTTACTGATTTTGTTTGGTTATTCTATAATTAAAAGTAGTATATTGAATTACACTATTACTGTGTTACTATCTATTTCTTCTTTCAATTCTGTTCATGTTTGTGTTATATTTTTGGGTACTCTGATGTTAGTTGCTTAAATATTTATTTATTTTTTAAAAAAGATTTTATTTATTTATTCATGAGAGACACACAGAGAGAGAGGCAGAGGGAGAAGCAGGCTCCATGCAGGGACCCTGATGTAGGACTCGATCCCAAGACCACAGGATCATGCTCTGAGCTGAAGGTAGATGCTCAACCGCTGAGCCACCCAGGTGTCCCGATGCTTATATATTTATAATTGTTATACCTTTCCTTGTTAGGAATTGATCCTTTTATCATTATATAACATCCTTCTTTGTTTCTTGTAATAGTTGTTTTTGACTTAAAGTCTATTTTGTCTGATATGAGTATAGCCACTCCTGCTCTCTTTTAGTTACTATTTACATGGAACAACTTTTTCCATCCTTACACTTTCAGCCTACATTGTCTTTATATCTAAGGTGAGTCTCTTATAGACAATATATAGTTGCATTTTATTTTTATAAATCCATCTAGCCACTCTATGTCTTTTGATGGAGGAGTTTAATTACATTTAATGTTAGTATTGATAGGGAAGGACATACTATCACCCTTTAAAGAATTGTTTTCTGTTTGTCTTATATTTTGTCCCTCTTTTTTACTCTTGGTGCTTTCCTTTGTGTTTCATTGAGTTTTTGTATTGACCTTTGATTTCTTTCTCATTTCTTTCCATGTATATTCTGTAGGTATTTTGTGTTGTGTGATTTCCATGGAACTTACATAAAACATCTTATAGTTATAATAATCTATTTCATGCTGATAGTAACTTCAATCACATACAAAAACTCTACTCTTTTACATACTCCCACTCCCACTTTATGCTAATTGATGTCACAAACCACTCTTTACATATACTGTGTATTCATTAACATAGTCTTAGAGCTATATTTTTTATTTTATCTTTAAAATTCTATACCAAAGTTAAAAGTGCTTTATGTATCCCATTAAAATATTATGGAATTCTGTATTTGCCTATATATTTACCTTTGTTGGTGAGTTTCATATTTTAATAGGTTTTGTGTTGCTTTCAGATGTCCTTTTGTTTCCTTTGCAAGACTACCTTTAGCATTTCTTGTAAAGTGGGTCTATGGTGATAAACTCCTCAGTTTTTGCTTATCTGTAAATCTCCTTATTTTTCTTTCATTTCTGAAGAACAGCTTTGCTGGAAATAGTATTCTTGGTTAACTGTTTTTTCCTTCCAGGACTTTGAATATATCATCCTACTCCCTCCTGGCCCATAAAATTTCTGCTGAGAAAGCCACTGATAACCTTATGAAACCTTCTTTAAACAGGAGTTGCTCTTGGTGCTTTCAAGTTTTTAAATTTATGCTTGACTTTTGATAGTTTGTCATGTGTCTTGGTGTGGGCCTCTTTGGATTCATCCTGTTTTGACTATTTTGAGCTTCCTCTATTTTTCTTTTTTAAAGGTTTTATTTATTTTTCATGAGAGACAGAGAAAGGCCAAGACATAGGCAGAGGGAGAAGCAGACTCCCTGTGGGGAGCCTGATGCAGGACTCAATCCCAGGACTCTGGGATCATGACCTGAGCCAAAGGCATATGCTCAACCACTGAGCAACCCAGGCATCCTGAGCTTCCTGAATTTTGATGTCCATTTATTTCCTCAGATTTGGGTAGTTTTTAGTCATTATTCCTTCATATAAGCTCTCCCTTTCTCTCTTCTCCTCTGGAACTCTCATCATGCATACATTAGTTTACTTAATGTTGTCCTATAAATTCCTTAGGCTTTCTTCACTTGTCTTAATTTTTTTTTCACTTTGTTCCTGTGACTTGATAATTTCAAATCATCTTTCTTCAAGTTCTTTCTTTTGCTTCATTAAATCTGCTGTGCTTCTGGTGAATTTTTCTAATTTAGTAATACTTCTAGTGAACTTTACAAGTCAGTTATTTTTCAGTTCTATAATTCCTGTGTTTTTTAAACAGTTTAAAAAGTTACTATATCTTTGTTGATATTCTCATTTTGTTCATGCATTTTTCTCCTGATTTTGCATAGCTATCCATCTGTATTTTCCTGTAGATCATTTAGCTTCAAGAAAATTAATCTGAATTCCTTGTTAGAAAATTCATAGATTTCGGTTTCTTTGGGGTTGGTTTCTGGAGATTCATTTTGTTCATCTGATTGAGCCATGTTTCTCTGTTTCTTCATGTATCTTGTGATTCTTTTTCTTTTGCTGAGTTTTACACATTTGGGAAAACAGCCACATCTCTTAGTCTTTATAGACTGACTTTATGCAGAGGAAGACTTTCACCAAATAGCCCAGCTAGAGATTCTGAGAGTGTCATGACTTCTCTTAGTTGTGCATATAATTTCCCAATCATAGGTTTGTTCGTTTCTTTTTCAGGAGCCCATGGTCTCTTATTTCCTCTGTATCTGCCTGCAGCACTGCAATATCTCTAGTCCTGCATCAGCAAGTCATCTCTTCTTTAATCTCAGTGGACCCTTGGCATCTAAGTATGCCAACTCAAGCATCCTAGGTCAAGTGAGACAGAAACCAGTCCTTTGGATAGTATCCCTATCCCACCATCAAACTGGAGTGCTGCGTACATGCCGTACCCTTTTCTACCTAAGGGATGAGCTGGGAGTTGGGTGCCTTCTTTCCATCACAGTGAGCCATGTCAACCTCTTCACTATTTCAGGCTCTCTATTGTCCCTGCAAGCTGCCAAGGCTTTCACTTGCTTTCAGTTGTCCCTGGGCATGCAAACTATGCTGGTTTCAAACAGAAGGAGCCGTTAAGAAAAAATAATATTGGTAACGAAAAGATTAACGCTTTTGCTCATCTTTATTGTTTTCCTCCTCTGTTCCCATTCTCTTAATCTGAATTTTTCTGCCACCACTTCCTTGCTCTGCTTGCCTTGAAAAGGTTTTCCTTTCATTTATTTACTCACCCATTTATCCCATTTATTGAGAGACAGTCACTGTGACAGATCCTGGGAATAGTATGAATGAACAAGACAGATGAGTTACTGCAAGGAGCTTAGTGTGGAGTGGAGGAAATAAGTGGAGAAGGTATAAAAGCATTATACTGTAAATGGGCTTGCAATAATATAAGAAAACTACAGAGTACTAGAGGAGAACACAGGAGGGACACTTTGCTCAGATTTGAAGGGTGACAGAAAGCCTTTTTTTCTTTTTTAATAAATTTATTTTTATTGGTGTTCAATTTGTCAACATACAGAATAACACCCAGTGCTCATCCCGTCAAGTGCCGACCTCAGTGCCCGCCACCCAGTCACCCCCACCCACCTCCCACCTCCCCTTCCACCACCCCTAGTTCGTTTCCCAGAGTTAGGAGTCTTTATGTTCTGTCTCCCTTTCTGATATTTCCCACACATTTCTTCTCCCTTCCCTTATATTCCCTTTCACTATTATTTATATTCCCCAAATGAATGAGAACATACACTGTTTGTCCTTCTCTGATTGACTTACTTCACTCAGCATAATACCTTCCAGTTCCATCCACGTCAAAGCACATGGTGGGTATTTGTCGTTTCTAATGGCTGAGTAATATTCCATTGTATACATAAACCACATCTTCTTTATCCATTCATCTTTCGATGGACACCGAGGCTCCTTCCACAGTTTGGCTATTGTGGACATTGCAGCTATAAACATCGGGGTGCAGGTGTCCCGGCGTTTCACTGCAGCTGTATCTTTGGGGTAAATCCCCAGCAGTGCAATTGCTGAGTCGTAGGGCAGATCTATTTTTAACTCTTTGAGGAACCTCCACACAGTTTTCCAGAGTGGCTGCACCAGTTCACATTCCCACCAACAGCGTAAGAGGCTTCCCTTTTCTCCACATCCTCTCCAACATTTGTGGTTTCCTGCCTTGTTAATTCTCCCCATTCTCACTGGTGTGAGGTGGTATCTCATTGTGGTTTTGATTTGTATTTCCCTGATGGCAAGTGATGCAGAGCAGTTTCTCATGTGCTTGTTGGCCACGTCTATGTCTTCCTCTGTGAGATTTCTGTTCATGTCTTTTGCCCATTTCATGATTGGATTGTTTGTTTCTTTGCTGTTGAGTTTAATAAGTTCTTTATAGATCTTGGAAACTAGCCCTTTATCTGATACGTCATTTGCAAATATCTTCTCTCATTCTGTAGGTTGTCAGAAAGCCTTTTCTTAACTGCTTCTTCTAAGTTTTCTTATTTTTATTGGGTTTATTTATTTATTTAGAAAGGGGGGGTAGAGAGAGAGAGAGAGTGAGAGAGAGCAAGCAGATGGAGAAGAGAAAGAATCTCAAGCAGGCTCCATGCCCAGTGCAGAATCTGACATGGGGCTCGATCTCACTGCCTGGAGATCATGACCTGATTTGAAATCAAGAGATGGATGCTTAACTGACTGAGCCACCCAGGGGCTCTTTACTTTTTGTTTTATAGGGATGACTCTCTTTCTTTAAAATATATGAATGAATGAATGAATGAATAAACAAACCTAATAAAGATATTAAGGACATATTAAGGAAAAATTATGAAAATTAAGGAAAAATAAAAAATATAAAAGAAAAATACAAAAGGGGAGAACTATATCAAGGAAGATAGTTGTTTCAAGGAAGGAGCAGTTAAAAGTAGTACCCACAGGGGCATCTGGATGGCTCAGTCAGTAAAGCACCTGACTCTTGATTTTGGCTCAGGTTATGATCTGAGAGTCATGAGATCTAGCCCCATTGTGGACTCTGTGCTGAGCATGGAGCCTGCTTAAGATTTTCTCATTCTCTCTGCCCCTCACCACTCCCACTCATGTAATACGGGTATTTTCCCTCACTATAAAAAAAAAAAAGTAGCACACGATCTTGATCTTCCCTCCTCTATGCTTTCCCTTTCTTTTATACTCTAAACTTCTGTATGCAGTATTTTCTTAAAACTAGGCTCTCAGCAGTGGCAGTCAAATGATCTGATAAATGTATCTAAAATTGATGGATTCTAACGGCTTAATGTGTTACTCCAACCAGTTACCAGATTTTCACTAGGTTTTTTTATTTTTGTGAGAATGCCTTCACTCCAAAGAACAATTATTATAATAATAACACTGATACTAGCAGTACTACTAGTAATAACAATAGCAGCAATATTTATTAAGTGATTACTGTATACCAAGTATTTAACTGTTTAATCCTTACAACAACCCATAACGTAGATACTCTTAGCATCCTCATTTTACAGATGAAGAAACAAGCATAGAAATACTGAGCACTTGCACAAGTTCACACAACTAGTAAGTAGAGAAACTAATACTTGAACATAGTAAGTTTAACTCTAGAGAATGTCTTCTTTTACAAGATAAGCCAGTGGAAATGTGTTTGAGACCTGCAGATTTTTTACCATACCTTAAAATATTTTCAAAAAGTGACCACTTGCTCTGCTTTATGTATAAGCTTGAATTTGAATAGCACATCAATTTAGAGAGTATAAGCTTATTACATCACAAATCTTACTTGCTGAAAATTGTCTTAGTGCTTCCTTAAATTAGAATTAACATTTGAGACCTATAATATTTTAAAAACTAAGGGTTTTTTTTGACATATCTATTATTACAGGTAATATTTAGCAAACTTGATGGTGAGTGGAGATATGGACAGATTTCTTAGAGATATTTAAGATCACTATGATTAAATGATGATGGCAAAAATGGAATATCTGAAATTTATGTATGGATATTAAAAGTATGTGATAAGTGGATTAATAGAAAATCATTCATTATATAATAATTTTAAATTAAATTTAACTTCTGAAACCATTGCTTGAGTGAGTATTAAGAGCAGCAGGAGGAACCATAAAAATCATGAAGTTCAGTCAATTAGAGTAAGACTAGAAAACTGTTACACATGAAGTAGAAAAAAACCAAGTCTCATAGAAAGTTAGCTGCAGATAAACTAAATACCTAAAAATTTTCACTTAATCGTTCTGGTAAGAATTTTAGTGAATGATATTTATCTCATTTGCATCCCATCAAACCCTGTTCTATTATGTAACAAGTGTCTCCAATAAAATAGTAATGTCTTCAAGTAAACATATCCGTAAGATAAAATTTTAAAATTAAAAATCCATTAGAGACCCAGGATAAATGTTATAGTCTTTGAGAAGTGGCAAAACAATCTGGAAAAGAGTTGTTTGGAAAGGAAAGCAATGTTGAATCAGTTTTGTCAGCCATGGGAAATTCCTTACTTGAATAGTGTCTCATCTGAATCATTCCAGTTTATTGCTGTTAAAGTAGTACAATCTCTTAATTCATTCAAAGAAGAAAGTCAATTCTGCTTTTATATATCCCAAACCCTGAAGCCTCTATTTTACTTATTTTATAGCTTGTTCAAATAAGAATCTCCAGAAATTAGCATATAATTTTACACATAGTTAAATAAAGGATGCCTTCTTTTAGGCACCAAATTAGGTTGCAGATAAATTATTTTCATTCTAGCGATATTTCTGACTAGATAACTACTGTTTGCTATTACATTATAGTCAGAATTGAAACGACTTTACTATTCTATTTCTTCAACAACACAACTTCATTAATCCAGAAAACCCTTCCTTGGGAAGATAAATTCTAAAAACTTCCTGAAAGACCCATTAGCTTTTAAATGGCATCAAAGATAGCCTACATACCAAGACCTTTTTAAGCCCTCACCCTAAAATCTTTGCATCATTAAAGGTGGCTTGAGTCCTGCTGGAGTAGAGAGAGGCCTTTCCCAGTGAGTGAGGCATGCTGGCCTCCGTACTTCTGGCTGTGGGGGACTGGCCTACTGGCAAGTGGCCTGGCCTGCCTGGTCCTGGCGCTTGGATGGAGAAGTAGGAGAAGGGGCAGCGGTGACGTGAGGGTATGCAGGTTTCACTTCTGTGGCAAGAAAATGCAAAAGATACCTGTGTAATAAAAATTCCTCCAGAGATGAAGGGATACAGATTACTTTGTGATTGGGAGTGGAATCTCTACCACATACTTACATGTCATAGCCTACTTCATTGTGAAAGTGTGCAAATACCTGAAATATAAATGTGAGCCTCACATTAACATCTAAAGGAAGACAATATTGTTAAGATGACAATACTACCCAAAGAAATCAATAGATTCATGGTTATACCTATCAAAATCCTGAGGGCTTTTTTCTTTTCTGTTTTTTTTTTTTTTTTCCAGAAATGAAAAAGCCAATCCTCAGATTCATGTGGAAAAGCCTCAAGAGTTAAAATACTATTGAAAAAGAACAAAGTTGGAGGACCCTCACCTCCCAATTTCAAAAGTTGCTACAAAACTACAGTAATCAAAACCATGTAGTACTAGTGTAAGGATAAAAATATAGATCAATGGAATAGAATTTATATATAAATCAATATATTTATAGTAAATTGATTTTTGACATGAGTGTCAATACCATTCAATGGGGAAGGAACAGTCTTTTCAATATATGGCACTGGGGCAACTGGATATCTACAAGAAAAAGAATGAAGTTGGCTCTTTACCTCACACACTACATACAAAATAATTAACTCAAAATGAATTAATGACCTAAATATAATAGCTAAAATCATATAACTCTTAAAAGAAAACATAGGAGTAAAGCATCATGACCTTGGATTTGGCAATGATTTCTTAGATAGGAAACCAAGAGCATAAGCAACAAAGGAAACTTACATAAGTTGAATTTCAATAAAACTAAAAACTGTGCAAAGGACATTATCAAGAAAGTAAAAAGACAACCTAGAGAATGGGAGAAAATATTTGCAAATAATATATCTGATGACGGTCTAGTACCCAGAATATAGGAAGAACTTTTACAATTAACAGCAAAAAGACAAACCAACCAATTTGAAGTTGGGCAAAGAAATTGAACAGGCATTTCTCCAAGGAAGATATACAAATGCCAAAAAGCGTATTAAAAGATGCTCCACCTCATTACTCATTAGGGAAATGCAAATCAAAATCACAATGAGATAGCACTTCCCCTCTACTAGAATGGTTGTAAGAAAAAAAAAATCCAGTTTTGGCAAGAATGTAGAAAAATTGGGATCTTTGGATACTGCTTTAGAGAATATAGAATGGCTTAGCCACTGGGGAAAATAGTTTGGCAGTTTTTCAGAAAGTTGAACATAGAATAATCATATGACAAGCAATTCTACCTCCTATAAATAGTAGAACTGAAAACAGGTACTCAAATACAAGTGCAGGTATGTTCAAAGCAGCACTATTCACAATAGCCAAAAGATAAAACATCCAAACGTTCATCCACTGACCAATACATAAACAAAATATGGTATATATACATACAGGAATATTATGCGGCCATAAGAAGGAATTAAATATTGATACATACTACCATATAGAGCTAAGTAAGAGCAGCTAGACAAAATCATCACATATTATATATACATGGAATTGTATGTTTCCATTTATAAAACACATCCCAAATAGACAAATCTTTGGAGAAAGAAAGTAGATTGGTAGTTGCCAGGAGCTGGGGGCAGTGGGCAGTAATTGCTTAAAGGGTATGTGATTTTCTTTAGGGGTGATGAAAATGTTTTGGAACTATATAGAGGTGGTGGTTACACAACATTATAAATGTACTAAATACCACCAAATTATTTACTTTAAAATGCTTTATGTGAATTTCACCTCAATTTAAAAAGATTGACTGGCTCTGCGTGGACTTTGGCAGCCACAATAATTCATTTTATGTTCCAGAAACCAGAGAAACTTATTAGAGAAATTGTATACCGGGTATTCCTAGGACGGTTAGTTTAGATAGTATCTGAAATACTATCTGGAGACTTCATTCTTAGAATAGAAGATGATACTTCATATCTGACTCCAGTGAAATTTGAATAAGAATGAAATGAGATGAACTGCTTCAGTCATTTGATTTGGAATGACTTGTTTCTCTGAAAAATATAGCTCCTTATCTCTGCCTAGTTGGTGCTAACATAATCCTTCTCTACTTTCTGGGTATGCATGCTAATGCCTGAAGATTGTAGTTAAATGAGCAAATACCCCCAAAATCAATGTGTTCAAATCACAATTCTAACATGTCTTTATTCCTGGGGATCCCTGCAGGAGTTCCTGTAGTTAGCCCTTGGTTTAACTTGAGCTTTGCTCAGGTTTTAATTTTGCTTGGCCCTTGGTTTAACTTGAGCTTTGCTCAGGTTTAAATTTGCTTATATGCAAATATTATTCATAGAATAAGGCCAAAACACACACACACACACACACACACACACACACACACACACACACACACAAAATCCTTGGTTTGCTTTGTGCACCAATCCTAAACTATTTTATCATGATTTTACCCAATTCTCATCACACTACCACAATGAAAAACTAAACTTCAACCTAGCTTAAAAGTATAAATACCCCAATGTTGAACTCACATTGAAATGCTACCAAGACTCTGTTAAGGCAGAGCTCTCCTCTACAATGAAAACTTCTATTTGTGGGGAGCCAGCGTTCAACAATCACAAAGGCCATAGGGAGATCTAAAGTCAAGACTGACGTCTTCTCAGCAAAGCCCAAGACCCTTGATTTGATAACAGCAAGCTTCTCTGAGGCCCTCTGAGACTCCTGCTTTGGGGAATAGGAGTGTCTCTAATTACTATAATGTAACAAGTAAGTCTAACATTAGCTTGAACTCTTGATTTTTCTTTGAGCTCTCCAATTGCTAAGTTTGTCTTCTAAGAATAATAAAGCTTTTTTAGGACCTTTTTGATAATTGGATCAGATATGAAAAAGCTTTTAGGGCAGCCCTGGTGGCTTAGCGGTTTAGCGCCACCTTCAGCCCAGGGCGTGATCCTGGAGACCTGGGATGGAGTCCCATGTCGGGCTCCCTGCATGGAGCCTGCTTCTCCCTCTGTGTCTCTGCCTCTCTCTCTCTCTTTCAATCTCTCTCTCTCTCTTTGTGTCTCTAATAAATAAATAAAATCTTTTTTTTTTTTTTTTTTAAAGAAAAAGCTTTTATCCTTGGTGGAAATGTGTCTTATTCCCAACAGCATTACTGTCTTGTCTATATTTGTCTTTTCTTTTCTTTTTTTTGGTTATATCTCTGTAAAGGGACAATTTATATGGAAAAGGATGGACATAGGCCCCAATAAATATATTTGGCAAAGTGGCCTTAGGAACAACCCCATGCAGACTCTTTGCTCAGTGCAGAACCTTGTGAGGGGCCAGATCCCATGACCTCAAAATAATAAACTCTTGGTTTTGACCTGAGCCAAAACCAAGAGTTGGACACCCAACTGACTGGGCCACCCAAGTGCCCATGTTGTATTTATGCTTATACCATTTTTATTCTTCACATCAAAAAGCCCAGTGGGTGGAGATATGGATTTGTTCAGTACATCAGGCCTTTAATCAAACAGTCATATCCCACTTTCATATAGTACCAATCCCCAAACCTTCTTTATCTTCACTGCCTCCTGAGGCTATATAATATTTAATGGTGTAGATTTATGTTGTGTTTTCTTTAATAACCTTTTAGGTCAAAATAGTCAATATTTGCCTTCTCCTAAGAAAATCAACAATATACCTGGACTGTTAAGTTCCAGGGGTTTCCTGAAACACTCCCCTACTGTTCACAAGTCCTCAACTGGGACCTAAAAGACTAGATTTCCTTGGGATTCTACTCTTATTCAATATGTGGATAACTTTTTGTTGTGTTTTAAAGGTGCAGTGAACTCTAAGACTGATTCCATCTGTCTACTTAAACTGTTTTAACTCAAAGAGAATAAAGTTCCCAAAGAGAAGTTACAATTTTGTCTATTAGGTCATTACCTAGAATATGCTTTATCTCAAGTAAGTAAATTTCCTACTCCTGACATAGTATAGACTTTTAAAAAACTTTCCCATGACAGTATCTAAGAGCTAATTAAAAAGATTCCTTAGTCTCACTGACTTATTGCAGGCAGTAAATTCTCAACTTTTCCAAAATTGCCATGCCAAGATAAGACTTAAACAAGTTCTTGGAAACTGAAACTCTTCCTTGGGTACTAAACATGAACAGGGCTTTTGTGAGTTAAAATTAACTCTTCAATAACTTCCCACTTTATTTATTATCATAAAACTTCATGCCTAGAATATGATCTGCCCAGGTGGCAGAACTCTTATGAGCACAATATAGGTTTTAGTTTTAGTTAGCTATAGATAAGAGGGTTAAAATATGCACTAATAGTAGATACGCTTTTGGGTTATTCCATGATTTTGAAATGCTTTGGAAACAAGATGGCGATTTTGACCTCAGCAAGAATCCCAATTAAGAACGGTTAGCAAAAAAAAAAAAAAAAAAAGGACGGTTAGCAATGTATAGATCTTTTAAGTGCTCTAATGCTTCTTGAAGAAGTGGCTACTATAAAATAGGAGGTCAAGCAAAAGGAGACAATATTGAGGCTAAAGGAAATGCTTTGTTAATCATGCCAGACCAATAGCTTTTACTAAAATTATAGCCCTTAGAATACCCCAAGGGATCAAGTCTTTGGTTTAAAAGCAAATAGAGTTCAAAGTATCTATTACAGAATGCCAACAATCAGCCTCAGAGCCAGAAAAGAGGTGCTGGGAGAATTCTGAATGTAAACTGACTGTTGACTATTTAGTAACACTGAAAGGCCTCAAATGGGATCTTGTACAAATTTTATTTTATTATTTTTAAATATTTTATTTATTTATTCATGAGAGAGAGAGAGAGAGAGAGAGAGAGAGAGATGCAGAGGCAGAAGCAGGCTCCATGCAGGGAGCCTGATGTGGGACTGGATCCCCGGTCTCCAAGATCACGCCCTGTGCTGAAGGCAGCGCTAAACCGCTGAGCCACCCGGGCTGCCCAGATCTTGTAAAAATTTTATATGAAATTACCCACCAGGAAAGAACAAATTTGCCAATGTACATAATTAATATTGATGGGAAAGTTTTACTATATTTCATCTGTCGCCAACATAATTCTGATAAAAACTAAGGGTAGAACATGGACAAAGCCCAAACCTCCGGGCCCCCTTAAACATCTTCAAATGGATCATATAACATTACTCTCTATAGGGGGTTTTGTATTATGTCTTGGTCATTCTATGCTTGTTCTTGAGATTTGAAGCCTTTTCTTGACAAAGAGCTACAACTCTAACAGTAGCAAAATTTTCTTGGTTTTGTGTTCCCAGCCTGGGGAATACTGACCTCTCTAGTAATGGAGGCATCCATTATTCTGGGCCTCTTACTAAAAGAGTTTTGTAAAGCTCCACCACTTAATAAACAATTTTGTTAGTCTTTCCCCCACTCTTAAGGAAAGGTAGAGAGAACAAATATAATTTGAAAATTAAATTAAACTCTTAAGAAACTCTTGAACTTCCATGGTCTCAGGTATTATGCTTAACGCCAATGAGATCAAGTCTTTCTGAGGTTTGTCAGCTCTCCCCCATAAATTAATAACAGGCCAGACCATACATCTAGGAATATCACTTTGATTCTAAATTCTACACTTGCAAGCAGATAGAGTTAAATATTGCTGGAATTATTCTTGCTATCCACCAAGTCTCATAAATAAGTATGAGCTGCTTTTCCTCAATACCCTTCTAAACAACACTTGCATGACCTAAAACCCAGGGACATGGTCTTTTTTATGAGACATCAGAGAAAGACAGCTCTGGGACCCCACTGGAAAGGACTTTATAAGGTATTGTTAGCAATGAGCAAAGGGAATAGAACTCCAAAGGTTTGATCCTTCTATTCATGTTTTGAAGAGGAATAATCCATTCTTGAATTTATGGAAGATCTTAAGCTGGGGTGTTTTTAGGAACCCCCTAGAAGCAGTCCTCTCAAAGAGATATCTTTCACCCAAAAGACCTCTGACCACATGAAATGCAGAGACCTTCTACCTAAGATCCACAGAACAAGACAACTGATTACCATGTTTTAATGTGTGTTCTTTGGTTATTTTTGTTGTTATTCCTACCCTCCCCAAACTCCCCCTCCACAGTTTAAGGGTACTTTTAACTGTGTCATCTATATTGCCCTATTCTAAATATTGCTCTTTGCTTCCTTCATTATTCATTGGTATGTGTCTAGTAACCAGCTACTATTTACTTGTGCACTAGCTAAAGCGTACAAACTAGTTTTATATATATTTTTCTTAGGGTAGCCACCCAATTTTTTTTTTTTTTTTTTTTTTGTTCCATGTCCTTATAAATGAATCTGTTGCTTTCCTGGGTAACTGGACTCAACTATTAGGTGACTTCTTCAGATGAAAAACTATATACTAGGTTAGATAGATGGAAATCCAAAACTCCCTGTAGATCATACCTAGAAGAGAAGGTTCTCAGGAATTTTTGGGTAGGAACTAGCTTTTGTAACCAAACTTTAACAGAAATAGAACTTGCAAAAGAACTAGGATGTATTATTTGGAGGCTGCCTCACTTTTATACATCCTAGAAGTAAGGCACTATATATATATCTCTTTTGTTTTAGATCTACAAATAATCTCAATACTTTACGTTTTATTGTTGGCACCAATTTACATTTGGCAAGTAGCTCCAAAATGTTATAACATATTTGCTAAGACACGGGCATTTTGGTGCCCTTCAATGACTGGTACTGTATTTGTGGTACAAAAGCTTGCTGGCTACCTGCAAACTAGACAGGAACTTGTTATCTTAGTAGACTGATGTCTGCCTTCAGTAAACTCCCCATCATCACCCACAGTCCATTTTAGCCCATCTGTTTCATTCTCAGAAAAAAGACTGTTGGTTAACTGAATTTTTTAAAAAGTAGGAAGAGTGGGTTTTGATTTAAGAGTAAAACTTCTCCATACTGTTTATTGATAATAGTTGTACCCATTTACAATCCTACCAACATTATACAAGAGTTCCCTTTCCTCCACATCCTCTCCAGCATTTGTTATGTCTTATCTTTTTGATGATAACCATTCTAACAGGCATGAGCAGTCTTGAATGTTTTTCCTTAAGATTACTAAATGTTGAGTGCCTTTTCATGTACCTGTTGGCCATTTGTGTTTATTCAGGTCTTCTGCCCATTTTAAAACCTATTATTATTTTGCATTGAGTTGCATAAATTCTTTATATATTTTGAATGTTAACTCCTTATCAGATATACAGCTTGCAACTTTTTTCTGATTCCATATGTTGTCTTTTCATTTTATTGATAGTTTCTTTTGCTGTGTTTATAATGTAGTTTATAAACTACATTTATAGTTTGATGTCCCATTAAAAAATTTTTTTTTTATTTTTCCTTAAGTGGCATATCCAAAAAAATTATTGCCAAGACCATTTAAAGGAGCTTTTTTCCTATGTTTTCTTCTTGGAGTTTCATGGTTTCAGGTCTTAAATATTAAGTCTTTAATCCATTTGGAATTAATTTTTGTAAGTGCTATAAGACAAGTGTCAAGTTTCATTCTTTTCACATGTGAATATTCAATTTCACAGCACCATTCCTCTCAAAAGACTTTTCTCCATTTGAGTGTTCTTGACCCCACTGTCAAATAGTAATGGACTATATATGCATGGGTTTATTTCTGGACTCTTGTTTCTGTTTCACTGGTCTATGTGTCTGTTTTAATGGTAGTTAGTACTACACTGTTTGGATTACGATAGCGTTCTAATACAGCTTGAAATCAGGAAGTGATACCTCCTTCTTTGTTCTTCTTTCTCAGGATAGCTTTGGTTATTTGGGGTCTTTTGTGGTTCCATATACATATTAGGATTTTATTTTTTACTCTGTAAAAAATCACCCTGGAATCTTGATAGGGATTGCACTGAATCTATAGATCACTATGGGTAATATATTTTATTAATATTAGTTCTCCCAATCTAAGACCATGGGATATGTTTCCATTTATTTATATCTTATTCAATTTGAACAATATATTATAATTTTCAGTATAGAGATCTTTCACCTCCTTGGTGAAGATTTATTTTGACTAAATTTATTCCTAAGTATGTTTTTTGTTTTTGATGCTAGTATAAATGGGATTATTTTTTCTTTTCAGGTAATTTTTTTTTATTATGATTTAGGAAGGCTACTGAGTTAATTTTGTATCTTAACAATTTTACTAAGTTCATTGATTAGTTCTAACAATTTTTTTTACAGTTATTTATTTATTCATGATAGACACACACACACACACAGAGAGGCAGAGACATAGGCAAAGGGAGAAGCAGGCTCCATGCAGGGAGCCCAATGCAGGACTTGATCCTGGGACTCAGGATCCTGGAGTCCCAGGATCATGCCCTGGGCCAAAGGTAGGCGCTAAACCGCTGAGCCACCCAGGTGTCCCAGTTCTAACAGGTTTTGGTGGAGTCTAGGATTTTCTAAATAAAAATCTTGTCATCTGCAAATAAAGACAATTTTATTTCTTCTTTTCTAATTCTGATGCTTTTTATTTCTTTTTCTTGCCTAATTGTTCTGGTTAGGACTTCCAGTACTATGTTGAATAAGAGTGGTGAGAGTGGGCACCCTTGTCTTATTCTGATCTTAGAGGAAAAATTTTCAATCTTTTACCACTGAGTATGGTTTAGCAGTGGGCCTGTCACATATGACCTTTATTATGTTGAGGTAAGTTCCTTCTATACCTAATTTATTCGGAGATTTTGTTTTAAATCATGAATGGATGTTGAATTTTGTCAAATGCTTTTTCTGTGTCTATTGAGATTATGGTTCTTTTTTTCTATTAAAACATATTTTATTTATGTGTATTGAACTATCCTTGCATTCCAGAGATAGATCCCACTTGATTATAGTGAATGATTCTTTTAATGTGCTGCCAAATTCAATATGCTAGTATGTTATTGAGAATTTCTTTTTTTTTTTTTGGTTAAGATTTTATTTATTTATTCATGAGAGATACACAGAGAGAGGCAGAGACATACACAGAGGGAAAAGCAGGCTCCCTGTAGGGAGCCTAACGCGGGACCTGATCCCAGGACTTGGGATCATGCCCTAAGCCAAAGGCAGATGCTCAACCACTAAGCCACCCAAGCATCCCTTTTACTGAGAATTTCTGCATTTATATTCATCAGGGATACTGGCCTATAGTTTTTTCTTCTAGCATCTTTTCCTGGCTTTGGTATTAGAGTAATGCTGGACATGTAAAATGAGTTTGGGAGTGTCTCCTTTTCTTCAAATTTCTGGAAGGGTTTGAGAAGGATTGGCATAAATTTTTCTTTAAAGGTTTGGTAAAATTAACCAGTGACACCATCTGTTTTTGGCTTTTCTTTGATGGGAGATTTTTGATTACTGATTCAGTCTCTTCACTAGTAATCAGTGTGGTCAGATCTTCTATTTCTTGATTCAGTCTTGTTAGGTTGTTTGTTCCTAAGATTTTTTTTTCATATCTCCTAAGGTTGTCTACTTTGCCGGGTGTACAGTTGGTTTTGGCTTAATTTTTACCTCCTGGCTGAGAAAAAGGACTACAAACTTTGATCATAATTCTTACATTTATATAGTATGGTTCAAATATATGATCACCTAAGTCCTACTATATAGTTGCTGTCTCATCATATGGCTCAATAAATGATCATCCAACAACAACAAATACAGGAAAACTTGACACTTATGATGACTGAAACAATTTCTTTAGATAACTGATTTACTATAGTGATTCCTTAATGAAGGTCTGTGTTGATTGAATGATTACACCTTCAGATGTCAGGCTGAAGACTGACCCCAAGGAGAACCTTGATGCCTGAAATTATCTATAACCATACAACCTACTGTCTTTACTAGCATAACATTACTATTGTGCAGTCTTTATTAACATAACTTTTACTATTCCAGAAAACCCTCCCCTACAAGACTTTTATTACTTATTCTAGATACTTTTTAAAGTATCTAAAGACAATTTACACATCAAGACTCTCAAAATTCCTTGCCTTGTGTGCCGATGATTATATAATGATCCCTATTTAATTTTAATCAAGCTCTATGTTAAAAGACCTGCTCTAAATCAAACTTCAAAATCTCATGAATATCCTGAGTTTGTCTTTCCCTTTCTGAGAAAGTTTTAGTTGAAACTTTGACTTTACTGAAGTGGTATTCTCCCATACCATATGTGATAAAAAAATTTCTAAGAAATATATATTTGATCATTCAAATAAAATATATTACTCAGATATATTTGTTTTTTATCCACAGTTCCTAAAAAATACCTCAGAGCCTTTAGATGAAATGAGTATCTTATTATTAATGGTAGTGATTCGTGGACCCCACCTAAAGGCACAGGATTGGTTGCCAGAAGGACCAACCATGTAATTACATGGTTGGAACTTTCAGTCCCATCCCCCAACCTCTGGGGAGGGGAGAGGGATTGCAGGTTGAATCAGCAAGTTGCCAATGACTTAGTCAATCATAACTATTTAATGAAGTCTCCATTAAAGAACCAAGAAGAGCTTTTTGGCCCTTCTTTTATGGAGAGCTTCCATGCTTAGGGAACCAGACAGCTTCCACATGCCACCGCACCAGGCCCCAAGCTCCCCAAGGGCAGAAGCTCCTCTGTTTGGGCTCTGCCCTGTGTTTCTCTTTGTCTGGCTGTTAATTTGTATCTGTTATCATATCTTTTAAGAAACTGCTAAACAAAAGTGTTTCCCTGAATTCTGTAAGCCACTCTAGAAGATTTTTTTATTTTTAGTTTTATTTATGATAGTCACAGAGAGAGAGAGGGAGAGGCAGAGACACAGGCAGAGGGAGAAGCAGGCTCTATGCACCGGGAGCCCGATGTGGGATTTGATCCCGGGTCTCCAGGATTGCGCCCTGGGCCAAAGGCAGGCGCTAAACTGCTGTGCCACCCAGGGATCCCCGCCACTCTAGAAGATTAATGGAACCTAAGGTGGAGGTTGCTGGAACCTCCAACCTGTAGCTGGTTGGTCAGAAGTACAAGTAGCAGCCTGGGGCTTGTGACTGGTATCTGAAGTGGAATATGGATGGAATATCTAGTATATTCCATTTGTAGGACTGAATAGGACAAAAATTCAGTCCTACTGTTTTGTAGGACTGAATCTTTAAACTCTGGATTCTGATGCTATTTCTGGGTAGATAGTGTCAGAATTGAGTTGAATTCTTGAACATTCTGCTGGTGTCTGAGAATTGCTTGGTGTAGTGTGTGTGGGGACACCCCTATCAAGTCTGAATTGGGCTGGCTACCTAAAAGATGACAGGAAGAATAAACTCAGGCTTATTATCACAGGTTGTTTTGATCATTTTTTTGAGGAGCAAAAGGAAAGTTATCTTT
Source organism: Vulpes lagopus (assembly GCF_018345385.1). Taxonomy (NCBI): domain Eukaryota; kingdom Metazoa; phylum Chordata; class Mammalia; order Carnivora; family Canidae; genus Vulpes; species Vulpes lagopus. The sequence continues at coordinate 32,396,046 of NC_054829.1, forward strand.
TACTTAGAAAACATTACCAAAGTTAACTCCTCCTTGGACAATTCTAGACAAACTTCAAGTTCTATATCTTAGAGGTTATAACTCTTTTCCTTTCTCTAGGATCTATCAATGTTTTGTTTGACATATTTCTATTTATGCTAAAAAAGGAGTTAATTACAGGCATACCTCGTTTTATTGCATTTACCTTTATTGTGCTTTGCAGATACTGTTTTTTTTTCTTTAACACAAATTGAGGGTATATAGCAACCCTGTATTGACCGAGTCTATTGGCACCATCTTTCCAATAGCATTTGCTTATGTCATGTCTCTGTATTACATTTTGGTAATTATTTCAATATTTCAAACTTTTTTTTTTTTTTTTTTTTTTAAGATTCCTTTTTTTTTTTTTTTTTTATTTATGATAGTCACAGAGAGAGAGAGAGAGAGAGGCAGAGACACAGGCGGAGGGAGAAGCAGGCTCCATGCACCGGGAGCCTGATGTGGGATTCGATCCCGGGTCTCCAGGATCGCGCCCTGGGCCAAAGGCAGGCGCCAAACCGCTGCGCCACCCAGGGATCCCTATTTCAAACTTTTTCATCCTTACTATATTTGTTACAGTGATCTGTGATCAGTGACTCACTGAAAGCTCAGAGGATAGTTAGCATTTTTTAGCAATCAAGTATCTTTAAATTAAGGTTTATACATTGTTTTTTAAACATAAAGCTATTGTACATTTACTAGACTACAGTATAGTATAAATACAACTTTTATATGCACTGGAAAACAACAAAAAATACATTTTGACTCACTTTATTGTGATATTCACTTTATTGTGATTGTTTGGGACGAAATCTGCAGTATCTTTGAGGTATGCCTGTACAATTTTCTTTACCTTGGCTACATTTTGGAAATGTTTTCCTTGAGAATAGGTAATTCAGTAAATAAATGAAAAAATGATTAAGGCAGAAGTGACAGAATGGGTATACAAGAAGAATTAGTTATAGTGACATTGCCTAGGGAGAATTCTGAGAACATGTCACAGAGGAGCTCACACTTGAACTGAGTCTTGAAGGATATCTAAGAGTTTCCTAGCTCAACATTACTCATCATCAGGGAAATACAAATAAAAACTGCCATCACTTCATACCTGTCTGAATGGCTAGAATGAACAACACAAGAAACAAGAGATGTTATCAAGAATGTGGAAAAAGGAGAACCGTCTTTCACTGTTGATGGGAATACAAACTGGTACAGCCACTCTGGAAAACAGTTGGGGGTTCCTCAAAAAGTTAAAAATAGAATTGTACTACAACCCAGAGATTACATTACTAGGTATTTAATCAAAGGATACAAAAATACTGATTCAAAGGGACACGTGCACCCCAATGTTTATAGCAGCATTATCTATAATAGCCAAATTATGGAAAGAGACCAAATGTCCATTGACTGATGAATGGATAAAGAAGATGTGGTGTACACGCACACACACACGAATATATATTATATATATATATTATATAATACACACACACAATGGGATATTACTCAGCCATCAAAAAGAATGAACTCTTGCCTTTGCAATGACGTAGACTGAGCTAGAGTATATTATGCTAAATGAAACAAGTCAGTCAGTGAGGGACAAATTAACATATGATTTCACTTGTGGGATTTAAGAAACAAAACAGAGAGGGGAAGGCAGGGAAGAGAGGGAGACAAATCAGAAGAAACTCTTAAGTAGAAAAGTACATACTGAAGGTTGATGGAGGGGAGACGGGTGGGGTTCATTCAGGTTAAATGGATGATGAGTATTAAGGAGGACACTACTTGTGATGAGCACTGGGTGTTACAAGTAACTGATGAATTGCTAAATTCTACTCCTGAAACCAACGTTACTCTATATGTTAACTAACTAGAATTTAAATAAGAATTTGAGACAAACAAAAATGGTATATATACATACATATATATATATATATATGTATATTTTAGAGATGCATGTGAAAAAGGGTCCGTGGCAGCACAGACTAAACTGAAAATAATGGTTGCATATAGTGGGAAGAGTGATAATGTGAGATGGGCAGATAAAGAGGAAATTTATACTTAGTCTCTGTATTTCTGTATTATTTGACTTTTTTTTTTTTTTAGATTTTATTTATTTATTCATGAGAGACAGAGAGAGAGAGAGAGAGAGAGAGAAAGAGAGAGACACAGGCAGAGGGAGAAGCAGGCTCCATGCAGGGAGCTTGACGTGGGGCTCGAATCTGGGGACCCCAGGATTAGGCCCTGGGCTGAAGGCGACGCTAAGCAGCTGAGCCACCCGGGCTGCCCTTATTTGACTCTTCTATAAGAATTTGGTTATGTATCATTATAAAATAAAACATGTTTGAAAAGAAAAAAAAGAATTTTTTAGGAAAATAAGGGAAATGGATAATTTATACAGTGGGGGCACAGGGTCCAAAAGAATAGGGGCAGAACATATAGCACTGAGAGAGGGAGGAACTGCTAATAGGGTCTATATGACTGCAGTGTTAATAGTCATGGCAAAGGAAGAAACTAAGGGCAATTAAAGTAAACTAACTAGGTAAAGAGATATTGAAGTTAAGAAGTTCAGAGGTAGAATAGCTAGCTCATGGTGAGGAAAGAGTCCTGGGTGTAGCTATGGGCATGAATATGAGTTACTAAAGTGGTGTTGAAAGGAACAACCTTAATCTTATGGAGAGGCTACAATGTTGGATGGGCTCTCTACAAAGATCTAAATGGCTATATGGACCATGTACATGACTATTTTATCCTAAGAAAACATGATCAGGAAAACCTGGACTATGGTGATATCCAAAGTGATTAATAGTCTACAAGCCAGCAGGAACATAACTGAAGTAACAGACAGTTCTAAAAACATAAAGATCCATGATAAAGATGTAAGAGGATTCAAAGAAATCTCTTGTCAGTAAGAAATCATTTTTGTTTCTGATTATCATAATCACTATCAATGACCCATCATCATCTCAGGATCAACAATGGAAATCATACAATAATAACCATAAAATGTCATTTTTAAAGTTCATTTATCTGTATTTTTTTTTTATTTTTTTTTTATCTGTATTGTTTTATTTAGGTGAATATTCTATCAACACTTCCCTCAGGTTTCTCAACCTTAAGTCTTGGTAGGGATTATAGAATGCTGCAGCTCTTATATTAAAGAGCCTCTCTCAAATTCACATATCTGTTAAATATTGTGGAAACTTACAGTGGTATAGTTAAACACGTCTGAATTTATTTTTAAACAACTCTAATACAAAGGTGCTGGGCAAAAATTGCAGTGTGCTTGCCTACCAACTCAAGGGTTTCAACTAACATGCAGATTCAAAACACAGAAATAGAAAAAATTTACAGTAAATAAAATAAAACAAAAATTTTTATCTATTTGAAGTTCTCCTATTACTTTTGTGATTATTAAATAATAGACATTTTACTGGAAATATAAATCATTCTATTTACTAAAATTCTCAGTAGTGTAAGTATCAGATATACCCATTTAGTTATGGTCCACCTATACTTCTTCTCTTGATAAAGATCACAGAGAAGACAGGATGATGTCACTAATTTTAAGTGACAGAGAACAATACTAAATTATTAGCATTTATATAGTGCTTTTTCTTTTAGGATCCTAAAACTTTTAGGGCACAATCTTCAATGTTATATCATTTCAAGGATACAGGTAAGGAAAGCTATTTACAGTTCCTTTTTTATAGGATAGAAAAATGAATAATATGAATAAGTTAGATGACTTTGAGTTAATGGTATTAGTGATCAAACAAAAAAATTAAGGTTTCTTTATCCTTGGTTCATGGCTCTATGTTCTAAAACATGCTGCTTATGAAGGTAGGATCTTTCAGGAATTTGAATTTACAAAATGATTATGACTCCTCTTAGGAGTCATTTACTTTTTTTTAAGTTAGATTCTTAAAGTGGATTTATATTATTATTTTCAGTTAAGTCTGTTTTCAAATAATTTTTGGCAGTGCGGCAATTAAAGAGGGTTGTCACCATAGAATTATCAAGGAACTTATTACTATCCTAACCGGAATTGATATCAAAATTCTGTTATCAGCTTCTAGAAACAACTGGAATGAGGGAAACATTCACTAATATATTGATACTAATATTTTTAGGAGACTTTTAGGACTTTAAGAAAGTCCTAACATTTATATACTTTATATAAACTGTCCCCAATTGCTTTTTGTTTCTTCACTAAAATATTTTTAGCTCTCCTTCCTGTTGAACTACAAACTCTTAATTCAGTAGTCCATCCGAAATGATGACATACTTACTGGCTCTGAGAATGTTCTCCTTGCTGCTGCACCTGGACTGGACCTGCAGAGAGAGCATAAACTCAGTAATTTAGGGCTCATAACACAGATAGCCAGATACGTATGCATACTTAATGGGCAAGCTCCTGAGGTTTAGGAGCAAAGGCTTAATATATTGCAGATGTAATATTAGTAAAATTATGTTACATTTGTTCTATATTTTAAAAATATTTTTCTTACTGTAAAGAAAGAGCAGACTTCTAGAAAAAAGTTGGGGGTAAAATATTATAAATGGGACAGAGGCAAAACCAAAGGCAATTTTTTATGGATGTGTATTGAAATTAGTATATGGAAAGAAATGTTACCACATATACAGCTATGAATACAGACCCCTAATCCTAA